>NC_133126.1:95926825-96071825 GCF_048418815.1 Hemitrygon akajei
AGTGGAAGGGTGGGTTAGAAAGTTTGCGGATGACACAAAGGTTGGTAGTGGCATAGATAGTGTAGAAGGTTGCCATGGGTTACAACAGGACATTAGCAGGATGCAGAGCTGGGATGAGAAATGGCAGATGGAGTTCAATCTGGAAAAGTGAAGTGATTCACTTTGAAATGTCAAACCTGAAGGCAGAATACAGCTTTAATGGTAGGATTCTTAGCAGTTTGGTGGAACAGAGGGATCTTTGGGTCAACGTACATGAATCCCTCAAAGTTGCCACGCAAATTGATAGGGTAGTTAAGAAGCTGTATGGTGTATTGGCCTTCATTAGTCGGGGACTGAGTTTGAGAGCCATCAGGCAATGTTACAGCTGTATAAAACTCTAGTTAGACCACACAGGATATTGTGTTTAGTTCTGGTCCCCTAATTATAGGAAGGATGTGGAAGCTTTAGAGAGGGTGCAGAGAAAATTTACCTGGATTAGAGGGCTTGTCTCATGAGAATAGGTTGAGTGAGCTGGGGCTTTTCTTTCTGGAGGATAAGAGGTGACTTGATAAAGTTGCATAAGACGATGAGAGTGGACAGCCGGTGACTTCCTGGGGTGGAAATTACTAATACAAGGAAGCATCATTTTAAGGTGATTAGAGGAAAGAATGGCGGGGGGGGGGGGGGGGGGGGAATGTCGGAGTTAGGTTTCTTTATTCACAAAGAGAATGGCAGGTCCATGGAATGTGCTGCCAGGGCAATAGCAGAGGCAATAACAGTGACATTTAAAAATCTTAGGTACATGCAGTACATGGATAAAAGAAAACTGGAAGGCTATGGGGGAGGGAAGAGTTAGATTGATTCTAGAATAGGTTATAAGGTTGGCACAACATTGTGGGCCAAAGGTCCTGTGTTGTGCTGTACTCTTCTGTTTAGCTTGAGCCCTCAACTTTCTCACTCAGAACCATTAAAACTTAGTAATCTGAAATATTTTCCACTGGATATTAGGCTGTTGTGAAACCCACCACTTGGATTATGATGTAGATAGATATGGAAGCATTATGCAGTAATATGAACAGGTGGATTAGGACAAGTACAGACCACTCAGCCCGTTGAGTCTGTTCCAGTTTTCAATCACTGATCTGATTGTAAACTTAATTCTACATTCCTGCCAATCCAATAGTAACATTTCACATCCTTACTTATCAACAATCTTTGGCTTAACAATTTTCAAAGATCCTTCTTCCTCCAAAGACCCAACACTCAGAAAAATATCATCTCATTTTCACATTAAAGAAAGTGCAACATTTTCTCCACTTCCATCAAGACCCTTCAGTATCTTACAAGTCTCAATCAAGTTTCCCTTCATTCAAGAACAACATAATATAGAGCAGGAGAAGGCTAATGAAGACTTCCCCACCATTCGTGAAAATGGCTGATCTGCCCTAGGCTTCAACTCCTCTGTGCAAGATCCCCATAGGCTCTCAACCTCCCGATCGCCCTCCATTTTAAACACTTCCAGGGAGTCAGCCTCCACAACTCTTTTGAGTAATGAGTGACAGAGATTTATTACACTCTGCAAGAAGACACTACAGAATTATTGCCACTGACACAAGTCATGAAATTAGTTATTTTATGGTGGCAGCACACAATAAGTTACAATAAACATGCAGTAAGCAGTGCAAAAGAGGAGTAGTGAGATAGTATTCATGGGTTTATGGGCCATTCAGAAATCTGATGGCAGAGGGGAAAAAATTGTTCCTAAAATATTCAGTGTTGATCTTCAGGCTCCTGTATCTCTTCTTGATGGTAGTAATAAGAAGAGGGCATGTCCCAGATGGTGAGGGTCCTTCATAATGACTGCTGCCTTCTGAAAATGTCCTCAATGGTGAGAAGGCTTCAAAAAGTGGTGTCTCAGTATGTATGTCAGTTTTAAGTAACTGGTACTCACTAGTGAAAATATCTTGACATTTATCCTGCCATGGTCCCTTGGGATCTTAAATATTTCAACGAGACCATCCCTCATTCCTGGTTAATGGTAAGAGTCCATAGCATTAAAAAAGGTTGGGAACCTCTGTTTTTAACAAAGACTAGTGACCCACCTGTTTAGCCTCTCTCAATAGGATGATCTTCTCATCCTTCTCTTAAAGTAACTGACACAAGTCTAACCTGTCCAAACTTTTCTCATGAGACAACTCACTGATTTGCAGGTATGTCTGCTTTCTTTGAACTACTTCCAACATGTTAAAAACTTCCCTTAAATAAAAACCAGTTCTGTACGCAATATCCAGATGTGGTCTCACCAATACCAAATGGCTCTGAAGTGCAGCCTTCCTAATTCTGTGTTCAATCCTCCTACAATATTGATAGCTTTCCTAATTATTTGTGGTACTTGCAAATAAATCTTATGCAAATTATGCTCTAAGACACTCACATTCCTTTATATTTCTGAGCTCTAATCGCACCATTAAAATATTATTATTTGTTAAAAATTTCTCCCGCTGCCTCTCAAAGTCCAACCCTATGTCCCCATTGTGAGAGGTGGAAATGGGTAAGGCTAGCCAACAGGGCTCTGGTAAAGTTGTTTAGGCTAGTCCCCTGTACAGTGGACACAATAGATGACAGAAACATTGATTAATTCTAACCATACCATCGACTTTGGACGATGGAGACGGGAGAACATCAATGACCTATGCTTCGCTGGGAGCTAAGGGCCCGAGGAGAAGAACTTTTCCTGCTAAAATTAATAATTTCACATTTTCCACATTGTACTCCATTGGCCAGATATCTTGCCCCCTCATTTAACCTCATTTATCTCTTTGTGGTCACTTTATATCCTCTTCAGAAATTAGTTTCCTATCTATCTTTGTGTCATCAGCTGTCTCAGAATTTATATCTTGGCATCCACCTTCATCCAAATCAGTTACATAAATTATAAAATATTGAGGACCCTGTATCTTTCCCTATGGCGCACTACTTGCTAATCTTGCCAACTGGAAGACAAGAAATTTAAGCCTGTTTTCTGTTTTCTAGCCCGCTAATCCTCTGTCTTTGCCAATACCATAGCTTCTGTTTTCTGCAATAACCAAATGTCTTCTGAAAATCAGTGTAGTTCCTGTTTATTCATTACTTACTCAAATAACTCCACTAAGCTGGTCAAACCTAATTTCCTTTCCCAAAACCATGTTAACCCTTCTTGATTACTATGAGTTTTTCATTATGACCTGTTCCATAATAATAGCTTCTAACATGTTCCCTCATTAAGCTAATTGGTCTGTAGGTTTGTTCCCCTTTTGAATAAAGGAGGTTGTAATGGAACTGTCTTCAAATCTAAGGAGCTTAAGGACATTAAAACCAAAGCATTATATGTCTCAATGGTCACTTATCTTAACAATCCAGGAATGAAGTCCATCAGGAACATGAGACGTGTTAGCCCGCTGCTCCCAATAATTTGAGCCCAATTCCAAATTTATACTTACAGTATCTCTGTAGTATTCTTGAACTCTCAAAAAGGAAGACTAAGGCAAAAATCTGTTGCTTCATCTGCTTTTTCCTTATTTTCCATTATTAAATATTCATTTTTGTCAAACCAATGCTCATTTTATTTTTTTAAATTCTTGTTTTAAAAAATATCAGTTTTTACATTTCTTGCTTGCTTTTCCTGTATTCTGTTTCACCTTTCTTTATTCATTTTTTAGATTAGAAGAGAACAGGAGAAAGCCACTCAGCCCTCAATCCTACTCCACCATGATAATGGTTGATCATTCCTCGCTCTTTAAATATACCTAATCATCTTGACTCCACAACTCTGCAGGGTAAATAATTAGAGATTAAGTGCTCAGAGCACCTCAGTTTTAAATGACTGCCCCAATCTTGTAAATGTGTTCCCTTGTTTGAGTTGCTTCCACTGATGGAAACATCTTAATACTTACCCTGTCATATTCCATAAAAATCTCAAACATGTTTTATAGGAAAACCCTTTATACTTCTAAACGCCAAGGAGTATAGAGTAATTTCTTAAGCTCCTTGTGTTGAGACAACCTTCTCATCCCAGGAACTAGCCAAATGAAACTTTTTTGGGAACTGCTTTCAATGCTGGTATATTTTCTTTTAAATAATGGGCTTAAAACTGTGCACAGTAGTCTCAGTGTAGCTTCAGCAGTATCCTGTACAATCACAACAATACCCACCTATTTCTAAACTTCAAGCTTCCTGCAATAAAGTTCAACAGGCCACTTGCTTTCCTAACTACTTACTTCAGTTGCTTACTATTTTTTTCTTTTGTAATTCACATACAAGAACATGTAGATCCCTCTAAACTTCATTCACTTGCAATATTTCTCCATTTAGTTATTAGTCTGCCTTTCATAGAAACATAGAAAATAGGTGCAGGAGTAGACCATTCGGCACTGCCATTCAGTATGATCATGGCTGATCATCCAACTCAGAACCCTGTACCTGCTTTCTCTCCATACCCCCTGATCTCTTTAGCCACAAGGGCCATATCTAACTTCCTCTTAAGATTCCTCTTACTGATGCACATAACCTTTCACTTTGCCATGTTAAATCCACGTTTCACCTAGTACTTCTGTATCCAAACAGGTCTATGGCAGACACCATCTCCCCAGCCTTACACTCATCTCTGGAGCACTTGGAACAGTGAAGACACCTACATCAGGCTATTGTTTATTGACTAGAGTCTGCTTTCAATACTACTATTCCAAGCAAATTCATCACTAAATCCTGGATCCTGGAAGATAGCACCTTCCTCTGCAACTGGATCTGTGGAATTCATTGCCACAGGCAGCTGTGGAGGCCAAGTCTTTAGGGCAGAGGTTGATAGATTCTTGATTAGTCAGGGCTTGAAGGGATACAGGGGAAGGCAGGAAATTGGGCTGAGAGGAAAATTGGATCAGCCATGATGAAATGCAAAGCAGACTTGATGGGCCAAATGGCCTACTTCTGTTCCTATAATTTATGATTTTATGGACTCGACTTTCTGACCAACAGACCGCAATCAGTAAGGACAGACAGCAATACCTCTGCCATGATTTTTCTAATCACTGGTGCTCCACAAGGCTGCATCCTCAACCCCCAACTCTACTCCCTGTACACTCTGTGGAGAGCATTGTAAGTGGCTGCATCACTGGGGTGGAGGGGTTGCTGCAGAGGATGAAAGTAAGCTGCAGAGAGTTGTAAAATTAGCTAACTCTGTGTTATCCAGGCTACCTTCAAGGAGCTGTGCCTCAAAAAGGCAGCATCCTTCTTTAAGAGCCCCAACCACCCAAGACATGCCCTCTTCTCATTGCTACAAACAGGGAGGAGATACAGAAGCCTGAAGGCACACACTCAATGATTCAGAAACAGCTTCTTCCCCTCTGCTATATGATTTCTAAATGGACATTGAACCCATGAACACTATCTCACCTCTCTTTTATTTCCTTTTTTTTCACTACTTATTTAATTTGACAGATATATTTATATGTGTGTATATATACACACACACACACACGTGCTTTAATTCAGTTTCTTTTTCTCCCTATCACTGCTGCTAAGTTAACAAATTTTATGACATATGCCAGTGATATTAAACCTGATTCTATGACTGTGTTCTAACTATCTACAAGTTTGCAGATGATACCAGTGCAGTGAGTCGCTCATTAAATAATGTGAGTCAGAGTACAAGAAAGAGATAGAGAACTTAGTGGCATGGTTTCATGACAACAACCTTTCCCTCAATGTCAGCAATGACGTTGAGTTCAGAAAGGGGGTCGGTGCACAACATGCTGTCTACATTAATGGTGTTGAGGTTGAGAGCTACAAGTTCCTCAGTGTGAACATCTCCAATACTCTGTCGTGGTCCAACCATGTTGATGTCACGGCCAAGAAAGCTCACTAATTTATAGTACCCCAGGAGGCTAAAGAAATTTTGCATATTCCCATCGACCCTTACCAACTTTTATCAATGCACCATAGAAAGAATTCTGACTTAGAATGGCAACCTGGTATGACTTGCTCTACATGTGACCGTAAGAAACTGCAGAGAGTTCTGGATATCTCTCAACACATCACTGGAATTAGCTTCCCCTCTATGGACTCTGTCTATGCTTCTCTCTGCCTCAGTGAAGCAGCCAACATAATCAAAGACCCCACCCAATCCAGATATTCTCTCTTCTCCCCATTCCATCAAGCAGGATGTACAAAAACCTGAATGCACACACCACCATACCACCAGGCTTATGTAAGGCCTTGGTAAAGGTTTTACTGCTGATATTGCAGGGTACTTCATGGAATGGTCTTTCTGTAGAAGCCGTGTTTGAGTTACTGTTGGAGATAAGGAATGGTTAGGAAAGTGGGCCGTCCAATTAGGAGAGTGGAATGGGGAGAAGGTTCTAGAACAGGCTAGGGGACTGGTTTTGTGAGAGACAACTGGTGGTGGGTCTTTGTTCGACGGGAGATGCTGGAGAGAACCGGTCGTAAGATTCGATCTGGTGGGAAAACACGATTCGATGGAGCCCAGGTGCGGAGGTCTGCCGAGGATCGGCCAATAGGGCTTTTGGAAGTTTTGAGCTCCAGCCTGTGCACAGTTGACTGTTTAACTATAATGGGCCCTTTTGTTTTTTTTATTTCTTTACTAACTCTGGTTGTTGACACTCACAAATATACTCCTTTATAATTGTTTTCAATGTTATATCCTCCTCACAACATTCCCTCCCACATCTAGATCCCGAGAGTCCAGCACCCTCCCACACAGCATTAATATAAATATATAAATCATAATGAATTGAGAGTGGGCATCAGAGGAGTAGAGGGAGACAGAGTAGGAAGGCTTTGGCTCAACAGGGCTTCGGCAAGGTAGGTTGCCAATGTAGAATACAGACAGGGAGTATGTGTATGAGGCCGGTGCTCGGTGCTCTGTGCTCGGTGTCAGATGTGGGAGGTCCAGGAGACTCCCAGCCTCCTGGACAGCCACATTTGTGCCAGGTTCAGCAAGCTGCAGCTCCTTAGGGACTGTGTTAGGGAACTGGAAATGCAGCTCAATGACCTTCGTCTGTTCAGGGAAAGTGAGGAGGTGATAGATAGGAGCTATAGGTAGCTAGTCACACTGGTGCCTGGGGAGACAGATATGTGGGTAACAGTCAGGAGAGGGAAGGGCAGCAGTCTGTGAAGCTGTACTCCTTGACAATAAGTATTCCTGTTTGAGTACTATTGGGGGGGGGGAACGGCCGACCTGGGGGAAGCAACAGTGGCCGTGCCTCTTGCACAGAGTCTGGCCCTGTGGCTCAGAAGGGTAGGGAAAGGAAGAGGATGGCAGCAATGACAAAGGACTCTATAGTTAGGGGTCAGACAGGTAATTCTGTGGATGTAGGAAAGGAACACGGATGGTAGTTTGCCTCCCAGATGCCAGGTCCAGGATGTTTCTGATTGTGTCCACGATATCCTGAAGTGAGAAGGAGAACAGCCAGAGGCTGTGGTACATATATTGGTACCAACATCATAGGCAGGAAATGGGAGGAGTTCCTGAGAACAGACTATAGGGAGTTGGGAAGGAAGTTGAGAAGCAGGACCACAAAGGTAGTCATCTCGGGATTACTGCCTGTGCCACGTGACAGTGAGTATAGGAATAGAATGAGGTGGAGAATAAATGTGTGGCTGAGGGATTGGAGCAAGGGGCAGGGATTCAGATTTCTGGATCATTGGGACTTCTTTTGGGGCAGATGCGACCTGTACAAAAAGGATGGGTTGCACTTGAATCCCAAGGGGACCGATACTCTAGCAGGGAGGTTTGCTAAGGCTACTGGGGAGAATTTAAACTAGAATTGTTGGGTGGGAACCGAACTGAAGAGACTGGGGAAGAGGCGGTTGGCTCACAAATAGAGAAAGCTTGGAGACAGTGCAAAAGGGAAGATAGGCAGGTGTTAGAGAAGGGATGCACTCAGACCGATGGTTTGAGATGTGTCTATTTTAAATCGAGGAGTATTATAAATAAAGCATATGAGCTTAAAGCGTGGATCAACACTTGGAGCTATGATGTTGTGGCCATTACAGATACTTGGATGGTGCAGGGGCAGGAATGGCTACTTCAAGTGCCAGGCTTTAGATGTTTCAGAAAGGACAGTGAGGGAGGCAAAAGAGGTGGGGGTATGGCACTATTGATCAGAGATGCTGTCACAGCTGTAGAAAAGGAAGAAGACATGGAGGAATTGTCTATGGAGTCTCTGTGGGTGGAAGTTAGGAAAAGGAAAGGGTCAATAACTCCACTGGGTGTTTTTATAGACCACCCAATAGTAACAGGGACATCGAGGAGCAGATAGGGAGACAGATCCTGGAAAGGTGTAATAATAACAAGGTTGTCGTGCTGGGAGATTTTAATTTCCCAAATATTGATTGGCATGTCCCTAGAGTGAGGGGTTTAGATGGGGTGGAGTTTGATAAGTGTGTTCAAGAAGGTTTCTTGACACAATATGTAGATAAATCTACAAGAGAAGAGGCTGTACTTGATCTGGTATTGGGAAATGAATCTGGTCAGGTGTCAGGTCTCTCTGTAGGAGAGAATTTTGGAGATAGTGATCACAATTCTATCTTCTTTACCATAGCATTGGAAAGGGATAGGAACAGACAAGTTAGGAAAGCATTTAAATGGAGTAACGGGAAATATGAGGCTATCAGGCAGTAACTTGGAAGCATAAATTGGGAACAGATGTTCTCAGGGAAATGTACGGAAGAAATGTGGCAAATGTTCAGGGGATATTTGCGTGGAGTTCTGCAGAGATACGTTCCAATAAGACAGGGAAAGGATGGTAGGGTACAGGAACCATGGTGTACAAAGGCTGTTGTAAATCTAGTCAAGAAGAACAGAAGAGCTTATGGAAGGTTTACAAAACTAGGTAATGGTAGAGATCTAGAAGATTATAAGGCTAGCAGAAAGCAGCTTAAGAATGAAATTAGGAGAGCCAGAAAGGGCCATGGAAAGGCCTTGGCGGGCAGGGTTAAGGAAAACCGCAAGACATTCTACAAGTATGTGAAGAGCAAGAGGATAAGACATAAGAGAACAGGACCAATCAAGTCTGACAGTGGAAAAGTGTGTATGGAACCAGAGGAGATAGCAGAGATACTTTTTTTTTTGAGTCTAACTTTGTTTTTACTTTAACAAGGTGCATACATATGACGTATGCTAATTGCATACTTTTGCATATAATCTGCAATGCATTATGTAAACAACAAAGAATGCTGAATCCAACAATATGTTTACAAAATTACTGAAATATTAAACTCACAGCACTCCCTGCTTAGCCATCAACTCCAACTCAATATAGAATGCATTTCAATATATATACAGTTTACTGTATAATACAACTACTATATAGATATCCATAGCATAGTAAATTTTAAATTGTCCCATTCATGCCTATAGATTTAATTGCTGTGGAGGCTTTCTTACTCTTGTGGGATAATGTCTTTCTTAACAAGGGGATCACTCTGCTTGGCAGATGAGACTTGTTGTGTGAAACAATCTTAGGATCTGGGGTGTCCTTCATGGTGCTTGTAGGAGTTGACTCTGGGACTGCAGGAAGTGGTTCTGACAGCTCTGGCCATCTTTCTTCTCTAACAATTGAATCTGCTGTCCTCAACTGATCAATGGCATCATCTCCAGATGATATCAGACGCCATCTTCACTGTTTTAGAGAGTGGTCCAATTCTGTCCTTAGCCTTTCTGAGGACCCTCTTTTGATCACCTCATCACCACTGCTATATGTTTTGTAACTCCAAAACATAAAACTAATTGCCAGAAAATTAAGTGAGACTGGAACGTGAATCGTGCTTCATTTTTACTTTAAGTGAGGCATACACATACACCATGGTGGCATACTGACATTTGTTATTTACATACAATCCGCATGCATTACACATGTAACCAAAGAATGCTTCTTTTATTTTAAACTTTTTTTTATTGTGTTTTCAAATAGTTACAGAATAAAAGTGTGTGAAAAAGAAAATATGTGTTACCCATCCCCCATCCCCTTAACCCCTCCCCCCTAACATCCCTATTGAAAGAAAAAAGAAAGAAAAAAAAAGGAATGCCTGGATATTAGAAGATCCCCACATGCTCCACGGAGTTCGTAATAACTTTAGTATATATATTTACTTCTTTCCCCAAGTAACCAATTATTTCATCTTCGGAGCGCCTATATATTTAATCCTGTCTTTTGTAAATAAGGGCGCCAAATTTGCAAAAATGTTTCATATTTATCTCTTAAATTATAAGTAATTTTTTCAAGTGGAATACAGCCATAAATTTCTTTCTTCCAACAATCTATACTTAAATATGTATCAGATTTCCAAGTAACTGCAATAGCTTTTTTGGCTACTGCCAATGCAATTTTTATAAATTCTTTCTGATATTTATTCAATTTGGATATCGGTTTTGTCCCTTCAATATCACCTAGTAAAAGTAATATTGGATTATGTGGAAGTTGTATTCCAATAATTTGTTCCAATAAAACTCTTAAATTTGTCCAAATAGCAGAGATACTTAATGAGTACTTTGCTTCAGTATTCACTATGGAGAAGGATCTTAGTGATTGTAGGGATGACTTACAGCTGACTGAAAAGCTTGAGCATGCAGATATTAAAAAGGAGGATGTGCTGGAGCTTTTGGAAAGCATCAAGTTGGATAAGTCACCGGGACCGGACAGCATGTACCTAAGGCTACTGTGGGAAGAGAGGGAGGAGATTGCTGAGCCTCTGGCAATGATCTTTGCATCATTAATGAGGATGAGAGAGGTTCCAGAGGATCAGAGGGTTGCAAATGTTGTTCCTTTATTCAAGAAAGGGAGTAGGGATATCCCAGGAAATTATAGGCCAGTGAGTCTTATTGCAGTGGTTGTTAAGTTGATGGAGAAGATCCTGAGAGGTAGGATTTATGAACATTTGGAGAGGCATAATATGATTAGGAATAGTCAGCATGGCTTTGTCAAAGGCAGGTCGTGCCCTATTAGCCTGATTGAATTTTTTGAGGATGTGACTGAGCACATTGATGAAGGTAGAGCCGTAGATGTAGAGTACATGGATTTCAGCAAGGTGACCAGTGGTGTGCCTCGGGGATCTGTTCTGGGAACCCTACTCTTAGTGATTTTTATAAATGATCTGGATGAGGAAGTGGAGGGATGAGTTAGTAAACTTGCTGATGACACAAAGGTTGGGGGTGTTGTGGATAGTGTGGAGGGCTGTCAGAGGTTACAGCAGGACATCGATAGGATGCAAAACTGGGCTGAGAAGTGACAGATGGAGTTCAATCCAGATAAGTGTGAAGTGGTTCATTTTCGTAGGTCAAGTATGATGGCAGAATATAATATTAATAGTAAGACTCTTGGCAGTGTGGAGGATCAGAGGGATCTTGGGGTCCGAGTCCAGAGGACACTCAAAGCTGCTGCGTAGGTTGACTCTGTGGTTAAGAAAGCATACGATGCATTGGCCTTCATCAATCGTGGGATTGAGTTTAGGAGCCGAGAGGTAATGTTGCAGCTATGTAGGACCCTGGGTCAAACTCCACTTGAGTACTGTGCTCAGTTTTGGTCGCCTCACTACAGGAAGGATGTGGAAACCATAGAAAGGGTGCAGAGGATATTTACAAGGATGTTGCCTGGATTGGGGAGCATGCCTTATGAGAATAGGTTGAGTGAACTCAGCCTTTTATTCCTTGGAGTGACGGAGAGGGTACAGTTTTAAGGTGCATGGAAGCAGGTACAGAAGAGATGTCAGGCTTTTTTTTTTAACGCAGAGTGTAAAAAATAGTTTAAAAGTGCGTGGAACGGGCTTCCAGCAACAGTGGTGGAGGTGCATACAATACGGTCTTTTAAGAGACTCCTGGACAGGTACATGGAGCTCAGAAAAATAGAGAGCTATGGGTAACCCTAGGTAATTTCTAAGGTAAGGACATGTTCAGCACAGCTTTGTAGGCCAAAGGGCCTGTATTGTGGGTTTCTGTGTTTCTATGAGAGCCAAAATGTAACCCTTGGGGTTCTCCACTTCTAGCTTGAAAAAGGACCATTTACTTTGACCTTGTTTTTTCTGTGATAAACAACCACACAAGCACATTTTAACTTCTGCACTACCCTTTTATTAATGGCTTATCAAATAGTTTCTGAAAATCCAAATTCTGTACATCTGCAGATTCCCCTCTATCAAATTTGTGTGTCAAATTCTCAAAGAGGTAAGGTCAATTTATCAAAGACGACTCATTCTTCATTAGACATTGGAGCAGAATTAGGACATTTGGCCCATCGTGGCTGAATTATTATCCCTCTCAACTCCATTCTCCTCCATTTTCCCAGTAACCTTTGATGTCTTTTCTAATCAAGAACTTATCAGCCTCTGCTTTAAATATTCTCAGTGACGTAGCCTCCACAGATGTCTGTGGCAATAAATTCCACAGATTCACCACTGTCTGGCTAAAGAAATTCCTCATCTCCTTTCTAAAGATATATCTCTCTATTCTGAGGCTGTGCCCTCTGGTCCTAGACTTCCTCCCTATAGAAATCATCCTCTCCACATCCACTATCTAGACCTCTGTCTATCATAAAAACATGTTGATTTGGTTTGACTACATTTAAGTGTCACGCAGGTGAGAAACTGCTAGAAAATTCAGCAGTCTAATGAACAAGGAAGCAATTAAAAGAGAGAGAGGACTCTGACTTGGTTTTGATAACACTTCTAATTGTAGCCTTGAGAGAGAGGGAGTACGGCGCCAGCTGAGACCTGAGCTGGGAAGTCACCATGGTAACAGCTCAGAGCGGTTGAGCTAATGGACGGTTGGAATTCCGGATGAAATATAAAAAGTTGAGGCGGTTGGTCTGATAAGGGCAGAGGAGACACGACATGGGAGAAGTGCAGAAGCTACCCGAGAAATCACTTTAAGACCACCACGAGGGTGGAGGCCACGGACCGAATAATTTTGACCCGTGATTACCAGTGCGGGTAAGAGCTTGCCTGTGGAGGACTGCTGGTGGTGAATTGGTGCCGCTGGTTAGTAGACTGTTCCCTAGAAGGGGCTCTGTCCGTCTGTGTCTGTGTGGGGTTCACACGAAGTGACTCTAAAGACTTCGGAAGCAAGAACAACTAAAGCTGCCAACTTAAACAACAACTCAATTAACTCTCTCTCTCTCTCCATCAATTCAACTTGACGCAACACAAAGTGAACTGAACTGCTTAATCTTACCTGACACCGTAAGACTGATATCTACCTCCAGGATTATTATCTTTGTATCCACACACACACAGTTACAGAGATAGATAGATAGATAAATATATATGTATATATAATAGTTTATAACTTGTATTGTATTATCTGGTTTTTAATGATATTAATTCGTAGTAGTAATAAATATAGTCTTAATTTATGTAAACCAGACTCCAGGTGTGTTCCATTTCTGCTGGTCCTTTTCAACTTGTCACGGGATTCGTGACCTAAGCTAAAAGTGTAATTATTTCTTCCTTGATATTGACTTAAGCATCTTGCCAACAAATGCCAAGCTGACTGACCTATAGTTACCTACTTTTTGTCTTCCTTCCTTCTAAGTCACATTTGTGATTTACTAGTCAGCAGCTATTTTCCCAGAAGTCAAATTAGTTTTGAAAAATCTCCCCTCTGTTGCCACTTCCTTTACTGTACAAGCCATTTCAGACCCAGTGATTGTCTGCCTTTAGCCCCGGTAATTTTTACAAGATTATGATTGCTACAGGTCATCTGTTTTCTTTGAAACTAGTCAATCAGAAATCTGGGGATTCTTGCGGTGTCCAACCTTGTGAAGAATGGTGTAAAGTATTGATTTAACATCTGTCATTTCCTCTGTTCCTGTTATTAATTCCCCAGTCTTCCTCTCTAGAGGCCCCATACTTACCCCAGCTACCCTCTTCTGTTTATATATATCCATTGAAGCCCTTACTGTTTCAATATTACTTCCAAGCTTTCTCTCATTATCAGTTTCTTCCCTCCTGTCCTTAGTATCTCACGGCTGATTCTTGTGAAAACCCCAGTTCTCTAGTGAAACATTAGCCCTTCCTGTTTTATAAACTATAGTATTTGCTTTAGTATTTTATATGATTTCCTTTGTTAATCACAGTTGATTCACCTTTCTCCTGGGGTATATTTTTCTAATTGAGATGTTTCTGCTGAGTTATGAACTAGCTGTTTAAATATCTGCCACTGATCTATTCCTTAACCTATTTTCATAGGTGACTCTTATCTATATTGTAATTCCCCTTAGTTATGTTGAGGGTGTTTGTTACAGATCCCTCAATCATAGACAAAATTCTATCTTTATGCCATCATTACTCCCTGGGGGTGAATTCTTAACCACAGCGTCTTTGATCCTCTTTCATCACATATGACCAAATCAAGTACAACACACACAAACTGCTGGAGGAACTCAAAAGGTCAGGCAACATCTTTGAAGGGAAATGCACATTTGCCAGTAACAGCATCCTGGCCTGCTAAGTTCCTCCAGCATTTTGTGTGTGTTGTTCAAGATTTCCAGCATCTGCAGAATCTCTTCTGACCAAATCGAGACATCTTTTTATCAGTCATGACTGTATTTTTGTTCTGATCAATCTTCACACCTGCCACCCGTTAAACTATGTGCTTTCTTCAAAGTTCAATACATTTTTATTTTGTTTTAGTTAGCAGTCGATAATAAGTCCTCCCCTCAAAATGCACCATTGTTACTTAATCTATAGCCTGAAAATTTCTTGACCATTACAAACAAGAATGAGATAGAATCAGAATCTGGTGAAGAATACATAAAGCTCCCAGAAATTCTTTTCCAGTCTTTCACATAGATAAAGTATTCTAAAGAGGTTCCCATCTCTCAGTTGTATCCCATTGATTTCCACACCATTTCATACGGAGATGCAGGAAAACCATCCAATTCTCCAAGCTTTCATACATATGACAAAGTTATTCCCATGCAGTTTACCTCTTTTTCCTTTTCCTTAATTTGTTCAAAATCAGCTGCATGCTTTTCCTGGAGTTTGTCTTCTAGCTTCGACTGATTCATTAAAGTCTGCAATAATACAGTGACATAATTAATGAAAGATACAGACAAAGGAGGTAGTATAGAAAGGCTGGGGAGACATGGTGAGATGGGTAGTTCAGAGAATTAGGTGCTCAGCTGGATGAGGAATCAATGGTTTTCAGTGGCTGGTTGGGTAGTGGGAAGTGATGGGTGTGGAGTGGATATCTAACTATTGTTGGCTAGAAAGAATTGAAGTTTACAAATCAGTGAATTCAAATGAATCAAGGACAGTGGAAGCAGACAGTCTAATTGGCTTTGTTCTTGCCACGTGCTTGGGGATGGAGGCTGCCATTTTGTGAAGACACTCCATTCTCCATTTTGTGAGCTTGACATACTGGACTTGCTCAATGTTTTAAAGAAGACACAATGATACTTCAGGTAATCTGCTGGACTGGAGATCATTTCCAAATAAGAAGTTATTTGTGAGATGTTGGCTATAACATGCAAGTTTGTGAATGTTGGGGTTGGTGTCTTCCTGGAGTGATTCAAGCTGATTGCTGATTGAGGACAAAGGGCCATAAATTGTCGACTGCCAATTGATGGATAGAGGGCAATAAATTGATGCTAACTTCACAGAATAACCATCGCAGATACAGCATGAGCTACTCTGCGTGAAACACGAGGCAAGTGAATTGGGACAACGAGGAACGCCTGGCCAGCGTAAACTCCTTTGCCCAGGTAATACTTTTGCTATTCTTTGACTATTCAGGAGAGTCAGGGATACCTAGTGAGTGTGCACATAAGGTATTTAGGATATGAATTCATGTACTTGTTAGTTTAAACAATAAAGGTACTTGCCAGTAAATACATATCTCTCTGTGCCCCACTAATCATTGTTGTAAGAGGTAATTTTTACAACACTGTGGATTGGAATAGTTGGTGGAGGTGTTGGCAGTGAGTGGGGATTTTTTTTAGCGTGGGCTGGTCTGTTGAGGGTGGGAACAGTTTGTTAGAGAACGGTGCCATTGCTATGAGGAGATTGGATCAATTTGTTGTAGAATGGGATCTGTTAATGGAATGGTCAGTTTGATTGAGGTGTAGAGGTGTTAGGGCATCTGTTGATGAGTAGAGATTGATTCTACAACGGGCTGAACATACTGATGGATTTTTATTATTGACTCCGAGTGCTTGGAACAAACTACAGTCCCGCACATAAAGAAAAAACAGAATGTTGGAACCATTTAATAGTTCAGGCAGCAGCTATGGAATCGTTCATCAAAAAGGGAGATAAATAGCTCCGAGTTTCCAGTTTCCTTCCAACTCCCACTCTGACCTCTGTCTGTGACTTCCTGAATTGTTACATCAAAATCCAGTGTAAACCTGAGGAACAATCTTTTATTTGTATGGACTTTACTGAATCCGCTCCCTTTGTGGGCCATACCCTTTCTGTGTCAAAACTGGGTATTTCTGCTGGTCATCCATCCATGATTTCAATTCAGATTTTCTATCTCCATTAGGACAGCCTCACAAGTCTCACAGTTCTGCTATTAGGAGCATGTAACAGGCAAGTCTCACAGTTATATTAGGAACACATAACAGATAGATCACCAGGCTAGTGCATTGTACATACCCAAGTTATAGTGAAAGGCTGAATTAGTTAGGCCTTTATTCTCTGAAGCATAGGAGAATGAGGGGATTTTTGATGGAGGTACATGTACAAAATGATGAGGGGTATAGATAGAGTAAACACAAGCAGACTTTTCCACTGAAGCATAGGAGAATGAGGGGAGATTTGATGGAGGTACATATACAAAATGATGAGGGGTATAGACAGAGTAAATGCAAGCAGACTTTTTCCACTGAAGTTGGGTGAGTTGATAACCAAAGGTCATACAGTAAGTTACAGGTGAAAGGTGAAATCTTCAAGAGGAAAACGAAGGGGCTCTTTTTCACTCAGAGGGTGGTGGGAGTGTGGAATGAGCTGCAAGTGGAAGTGGTGGGTGTGGGTTGGATGTCAGCATTGAAGGGAAGTTTGGATAACAACGAAGATGGAAGGGTGTGGAGGACTATGGTCCAGGTGCAAACTGATGGAACTAGGCAGAATAATATTTCGGCATGGACTAGGGCCCATTTCTGTGTTACAGTGCTCTATGTCTCTGTTAACTGTTTTGACCAGCTCTCACTTATCACAGGTATCCCTTTGCACCATCAATTCTTCTTGCCACCTCTTTAAATTATGATTACCTTTATTATCTCTCCCATTTCCGACAATGTCTTTGACCTGTAACATTGACCCTGTTTCTCATTCCATAGATAATGCCTGATCTGCTGAGTGTTTCCAGCATTTCCAGCCTCCAGCATTTACAGTTTTATTTCCAATTCTGCCACGTACCTGCTTGAATTCTTTCACCGACACTTGAATATGATGCTCAGCGATCTCTTTCTTGCGCCTGTGAACAGGGAGCACGTTGAATATCCACAAGTACAGAACAAATTAATTCCATGCTGCACTGCTTTCCCTCATAACATATGCAGAGGAACCAAAACCCAAAGGTGGCAACTGCTCAGAGAGGCAACACTCCCATTGAAATGGGCATATATGCACCTGAGCTCGATGTTAGAGGGTAAATGTGTGCACTTACATCCGTAAACCCAAGGTGTGAACATTGTATCTGAAGGATTATAGCAGGGGCTTGGTTGGGAGTGGGAGAACAGTGCCCCATAGTTGCTATTTCTGCGCAACATGATGCCAGGATCACACTCTGTGCAAATCGTATTCTGCCTCTTCCTCATGTATCCAGAAGACCATAGTATTGTAAAACTGCTCAGACCTCTTCTCAAGCTGTTGGGATGTTAGCACCTTCCCTCCCCAATCTGGTGGTGAAAGGACCTTCACTGGCCTGGTCAGGTGTCATCCATCCATGTTAGGCTTACTCAACAGATGGGAGATATTGAAATGATTCTTGACAATGTTTGCGAAGCAGCCTGTGAGCTCCTGTGACCTTCTCTCACCACCTCTCACTCAGAATGAGACAGCTGCTCCAAACAACCATGCTGTTCGTGTTTTCATGCAGATATTTCCCTATCCAGTGCAAAACCGAGAAACTCAACAAACCAGATAAAAACCAAACAATTTGGCAAAAGCGAATCTTTGGAAGTTCCATCCTGTTTGCAACCAGCTAAACAAATCTAGTCTGGATGATCACACTTGTCTATAGTTCCCTGAAGAATCTACCATTTACAACAGGTGACACCTACCTTACCAGAAACTTGTGCAAGTTGAAAGAATTCAGGAAATCATCTAGTGCTGAAGGTAGCAAAAGGTCATGTCCTCACATCATCATTCTTCTAACACAATGCTGCAATGTTATTCCCAACCACACACACACACAGTTAATACCTTGTGCTTCCCAAATCAGTGCAACTGAGTCTGGAGCCCATTAACATGAACCCATAGCTGCAGCTCCATTGGGTAAATGGTGGGCTGGATCTTCTGGATTTGTTGTGTATAGGGCTAGTAAAACAAAACTTCATGCCATCTTAAAAGTTTCTTCCCCAGGCAGTCAATTTGATCAACCACTCTGGCCATATCTGTACTTTAATCTCTAATTTTAATTCTTTATAACTGCTGAATGTTTTTGAATTGTTTTTGTTGCATTTCACACCAGCACACCCCAGTAAATTTCTAATAGATGTATGTATATGGTGAATAAGGTCGATTCTCAAGTTGATCCTTTCCTCAAACCATTTAGGCAATGTGACAAATTTAGCACATTGCTGTCACATAATTAATTTAATGCTGGTTATCAGACTCTACTACATCTTTATTAAAAAGAAGGGATGTACTGATCACCAACCTGTCCCGGGTAATCCTGTCTGCTGTACTTTTCAGCATTGCCTCAATCTTCTCCTGTCGCTTCTGCTCCAACCTTTTCTTTACCTCCTTCATTTCACTACAAAGTAAACGACAAAGCCTTGAGTACAGAGAGCTCTATAGCATCATACCCATCCCAAACACTGGCACTAAACTGATAAAAAGATTGGAGTTTCCATGATTTGAATCACTTGTATCCATGAACCACTTTCACAGACCAGGAATATTAAAGACAGGATACTACCTGTGGTGCATTTTGGATGTCTCTGCAATTTTCAATTTGAAGTCATAGTTACTGACCCTTTGGGCTGATGATAGATAGTAGAGAAAATAAAAGTGATTGTATAGAGAGCAAGTTTGCTTGACAAGAAGTTGATTTGCACTTTCCTTTAAAATAGGAGATGAAATCTCTAATCATCATTTTTAGGAATTAGATGCTCCTTCATCAAAAATACTTAATTTCCTTTACTGAAAATAGCAAAAATACAGAAATATGTATATAATTACATGCCCACATTTGATTGATCTTGCATTCAGATTGTGGTTTCCAAATTGAGCCAGAAACTAGGAAGGCACATCTTACCTGACACTGAATACCCACCCTGATGAGACTTTTGCCCAAATGCTAAAATAAATGCATGTTTCAGCATTGAAATCCATTTATTTTGACTATTATTCATTGTGTTACAATTTCTGCAAATACAATTCATGTTCCATTAGCATCCCGTTTATCTTTTCAAGGGATTGAATTTAGGATGTCTGAAGGACTAAATCAATTATAGACATCAGTACAACTTAATGGATAAGTATAGAGAAAGGTTATTGTTATTTTACTTCAAGGAACCTGGAATACTGAAGTTTTCTAAGTTCCTTAGGAGTTTGAAGATTCTGCATGACATCTATAGATATATGGTGGAGAGTATATTGACTGGTATGGAAACGCCAATGTTCTTGAATGGAAACCCTACAAAAAGTAGTGGACATGGCCCAATCCAACACAGGTAAAGCCACTGAGCACTGAGCATGAAGTGTTGTCAGAGGAAATCAGCATCCGTCATCAGAGACCCCCACCACCCAGGACATGCCCTCTGCTTGCTGCTGCCATTGGGCAGAAGGTAGAGGAGACTCAGAACTCACACCAGAGGTCATGAACAGTTATTACCCTCAGCTATGAGACTCTTGAACCAAGGGGGAATAATTTCACTTGCAGCATCATTGAAATGTTCCCAGTGTAATATCCAAGGACCATTCATCTCATGTTCTCGATATTTATTATTATTATTATTATTATTTATACAATTTGCACACTGATTGAATGCCCAAGTTGGCGCAGTCTTTCATTGGCTCTATTATGGTTATTATTCTATTATGAATTTATTGAATATGCCTACAAGAAAAGGGATCTCAGTTTTGTTTCTGGTGATGTATATGTACTTTGTTAATAAATTTACTTAGAACATTGAATTTTTGCAAAAGTATTCCTGTCCAGTATTCGAAGTCGAGTTTATTATCATATATACAAGTATCTACACACAGGTGCAATGAAAAATTGACTTGCAGTGGCATCACAGGCATATAGCATCATATAAGCAGTATCCACAAGAAAAACAACATACATTAACATGGCCCTTTTGGTAGATATGTATCATCTTGAGAGAATTTCCTTTTAATTCTCATGAATCTCCTGAATTCCTCGTGGTATTGCATCCACTCCCTGCTGGGAATTCCCTCACTATTCCACTGGATCAGAGATAGAAATCCACAGTCTACTAAAATTATAGTTTAATTCCTCACCTTTCTCCTGCATCTTTCAAATTCTTCAGTTCAATTGCTTGTTTTTCTTTTGTTAGCTCCACTAGTTTGGCCATTTGCTGTAAGTAGAAAGATAAAACTATTATTTGGATTGTTGCCTGCAATAGTCTATCATCTTTGCAATACAAGTGTAAGGAAGTGATAAACAATGGGGTATTGGAAGGGTACAGCAAAGACTGCAAAGATTGGAAAGACTGGCTCCACAACTAAACCAAAATCTTTCCTTTAGTTTCTCTCAGTAACATTGCAAGTTTCATTTTATACTGTAGAACAATGTCCCAAACCACTCCATTCTTGGGGTTTTCGGTTACGTTTAGCAGCCAAATAACTCCCCCCCCCCCCACCAACCCATTATCCATCCTGTCGAAATGCTTGATGTATCCTTCATTGTCCATCCATTATGTGTGTATTCACGGTGTGCTGAGGAGCATAACCAGCTCATGCTTCAGGCCCATACAGTATAATAAAAACTCATATAGGATTATTTCAATCTGTCCCTCAAGCCTATCCACCATTTAACAGCATAATGCCTGATTCAGCATATATCAAATCCTTTTTCCTGTCCTTTCCCCATGTCTTTGATTCCCTTATTGATTAGAATTCTCAGTCTAACAAACACCCAAGTACTCTGCCCAAAGTTCCCTGTGACAAGGAGTTTCAAAGATTCATAGCCCTCTGAGAAGATAAAAAGTTTTTCCTCAATTCAGCCTTAAATGGTGCCTCTTATTCTAAGGCCATGCTCCCTGGTGATATGAACGGCGTCTCAGCATTTACCCTGTTTGGCCCCGTAAGAATCATGCTTGTTTCATTGAGATTCTCCCTCATTCTTCTAAACTCCAATGAGTAGAACCCAATCTGTCCTTGTAGTGCAACATTTACACACCCAGATTTACCCTCCTCTGAATGATTGCCAATGAAATAATATCTTTCCATAAATAGAGGTCCAAAATTGTTCATACGATTCTAGATGGTGCCTTGTACAGTTGTGTTATTATTTTTTATTAGGGATACAATGTGGAATAGGCCCTTCTGGCCCTTCAAGACGCACCACTAGTAACCCACCAATTGAACCCTCACCTAATCACGGGACAATTTACAATAACCAATTAACCTATTAGCCGGTACATGTTTGGACAGTGTGAAGAAACCAGAGCAACTGGAGGAAACACACACATTCACAGGGAAGAGGTGCAAACTCTTCACGGGTAATCAATAAGACCATAAGACACAGGAGCAGAATTAGGCCATTCAGTCCATCAGTCTGTTCCACCATTATACCATGGCTGATCTCAGATCCCATTCAAACCCATACACCTGCCTTCTCACCATATCCTTTGATGCCCTGACTGATCAGGAAATGATCAACTTCTGCCTACATATACACATGGACTTGGCCTCCACCGCAGTCTGTGGAAGAGCATTCCACAGATTTACTACTCTTTGGCTAAAGAAATTCCTCCTTACCTCTGTTCTAAAGGGTCACCCCTCAATTTTGAGGCTGTACCCTCTAGTTCTGGATATCCCCACCAAAGGAAACATCCCCTCCACATCCACCCTCTCTGGTCCTTTCAACATTCAGTAGGTTTCAATGAGATCCCACCCACGTTCTTCTAAATTCCAGTGAGTACAGGCCCAAAGCTGCCAAATGCTCCTCATATTTTAACTCCTTCATTGCTGGAATCATCCTCGGGAACCTCCTCTGGATTCTCTCCAATGACAGCACATCCTTTCTGTGATAAGGGGCCCAGAACTGTTGACAATACTCCAAACGAAGCTTGACTAGTGTCTTATAAAAGCTCAGCATTATCTTCTTGCTTTTATATTTTATTCCCCTTGAAATAAATGACAACATTGCGTTTGCCTTCTTTACCACAGACTCAACCTGTAAATTAATCTTCTGGGAGTCTTGCGCGAGAACTCCTAACTCCCTCTGCACCACTAATGTTTGAACCTTCTTCCTAATTAGATAATAGTCCACACTACTGTTTCTTTCACCAAAATGTATTATCATACATTTCCCAACACTGTATTCCATCTGCCACTTTTTTTTTTGCCCATTCTTCCAATATGTCTAGGTCCTGCTGCAATCACATTGCTTCCTCAGCACTGTCTACCCATCCACCTATCTTCATATCATCCACAAACTTTACCACAAAGCCATCAATTCCATTATCTAAATCACTGACAAACAATGTGAAAAGCAGCAGTCCTAATACTGACCTCTGAGGAGCATCACAAATTACCAGCAGCCAGAAAAGGCCTCTTTTATTCCCACTCACTGCCTCTTGCCTGTCAGCCATTCCACTGTCGATGACAGTATATTTCCTGTAATGCCATGGGATTTTATTTTGTTAAGCAGCCTTATCAAATGCCGTCTGAAAAGGTGGTACCTCATCAAACGCCTTCTAAAAATCCAAGTAAATGACATCCACTACCTCTCCTTTGTCCACCCTACTTGTTACTTCCTCGAAGAACTCTAACAGATTTGTCAGGCAAGATTTCCCTTTACAGAAACCATGCTGACAAGTACATCAAAACCTCATCCTTAATTATAGACTCCAACAATTTCCCATCACTAAAGTTAAGCTAACTGGCCTATAATTTCCTTTCATCTGCCTTCCTCCCTTCTTAAAGAGTGGAGTGACGTTGCAATTTTGCAGTCCTCCGGGACCATGCCAGAATCAAGTGATTCTTGAAAGATCATGACTAATGCATCCGTTCTCTCTTCAGTAACCTCTCTCAGGACTCTGGAATGTAGTGCATCTGGTCCAGGTGATTTATCCACCTTAAGACCTTTGAGTTTGCCTAGCACTTTTCCTTTGTAATAGCAATGGCACTCACACCTGCTTCCTGACTCTCATGGACTCTGGCACACTGCTAGTGTCTTCCACAATGAAGACTGATGCAAAGGTACCCATTAGGTTCATCTGCCATTTCTTTGTCCCCCATTACTACCTCACCAGCAGAATTTCTAGTGGTCCAATATCAAGTCTCACCTCCCTTTTATTCTTTATATAACTGAAAAACTTTTGGTATCCTGTTTTATATTATTGGCTAGTCTGCCCTTTTATCTTTTCCCTTCTTATGGTTTTTTTTAGTTGCCTTTTGTTGGATTTTAAAAGCTTCCCAATCTTCCAACTTCCCCTTCACTTTTGCTACCTTATATGCCCTTTCCTTAGCTTTAATGCAGTCCTTAACTTCCATTGTCAACTATGGTTACCTACCCCTGCCATTTGAGAACTTCTTCCTCTGTGGGACCTATCTATCTTGTGCCTTGTGAACTATTCCCAGAAACTTTAGCCGCTCTGCTCTGCCATCATCCCTGCCAGTATCCTCCTACAATCCACTTGGGCAAGTTCCTTTCTCGTGTGTGTGTGTCCCTTTATTCCATTGCGATACTGACACATGTGAGTTATGCTTCTCCCTCTCAAATTGCAGTATGAATTCAATCATATTATGATCATTACCTCCTAAAGGTTCCTTTATGTTGAGCTTCCTAATAAGATCTAGATTATTACACAACACCCAACCTAAGATAGCCTTTCCCTGAGTAGACTCAATATGAGCTGCTCTAAAAATGCATCTCATAGGCCTTCAACAAAATCCTTCTGCAATCTGACACCAACCTGATTTTCCCTATCCCCTTGCATATTGAAGTCCCCCATTACAATTAAATCATTACCCTTATACATACCTTTTCCAGCTCCCTTTGCAATCTCAGCCCCACATCTTGGCTACTATTTGGAGGCCTATATATGATTCCCATAATGGTTTTTTAACCCTTGCAATTTCTTAATTCTACCCACAAAGATTTGACATTCTCTGACCCAACGTTACCTCTTTCTAAAGAGGTAATTCCATCTCTTATCAACCAAGCCACACCACAGCCTATGCCTTTCTGCCTCTGTTGACACAAAGTATATCCTTTGATGTTAAGCTCCCAACTATGGCTTTCTTTCAGTCATGACTCAGTGATGCCTCCAACGTCATACCGGCCAACCTCTAATTGTGCCACAGGTTTGTCCACCTTATTCTGAATGCTACGCACATGTAAATACAGCACCGTCAGTCCTGCATTCTTTGCCCTTTTGAATTTTGCCTCTATGGTATAATTTAACTCTTTGCTCTGTCTGCATTTGTAATGCATTTGCATTCATGTTACACCCATCATCTACTTGTAAACCCGCTGGTTCATCCTCAGCTCTATCGTACTGGTTCCTATCCCCTGCCATATTAACTTAAACCACTTCCAACAGTTCTATTAAGCCTGCCCACAAGAATATTGGTTCCCCTTGGATTTAAGTGCAAACCGTCCCTTTTGTACAGGTCACACCAGTTCCAGAAGAGGTCCCAATTATCCAGAAATCTGAATCCCAGCCCCCCGTTCCAAATCTTCACCCATGCCTTTATCTGCCACCTCATTCTATTCCTATCCTCACTGTTGTGTGGCACAGACAGTAATCCCAGGGTTATTACATTTGAGGTCCTGCTTCTGAGCTTCCTTCCTAACTCCCTGTATTCTGTTTTTGGGACCTCCTCCCTTTCTCTTCCTATGTCATTGGTACCAATATGCACCACGACTTCTGGCTGTGTGTGGATGCGTCCAGAAACATCTCGGACCCTGGCACCTGGGAGGCAATCTACCATCCATGTTTCATTTTTACATCCACAGAATCACCTATCTGTCCCCCTGACTATTACTGCTGCCGTATTCTTCAGTACCCTACCCTTCTGAGCCACAGAGCCAAAGTCAGTGCCAGAGGCACGGCCGCAATTGCTTCCCCCAGGTAGATCATCAACAGCACTCAAAATGGAGTACGTATTATTGAGGGGACAGTCATGGGTGCTCTCCACTATCTGATGTTCCCCTTCCCTCTCTTGACAATAACCCATTTATCTGTCTCCTGTAACCTTGAGGTGACTACCTTCCTGTATCTGGTCTATCACCTCCTGGCTTTCCCCAACAAGCCGAAGGTCATTGAGCTGCAGCTCCAGTTCCCTGACACGGATCTCTAAGGAGCTGCTTCTTGATGTACCTGGTGGAGATGTGGCCATCAGGGAGGCTCAGAGTCTCCTGGAAATCCCTCATCTGGCACCCAGGACAGAACACTGGCTCTGTAGACATGCCCCCTATTCTCTCTAAAGATGAATAAGAAATAAGGACTGAACTTACCTAGACTCTGCCTGTTCTCACCAAAGCCCTATTCAGCCAAAGCCTTCCTACTACTCAGACCACTCCCACGATGACCACTCCGCTAGATGGTGCCTCTCCTTCCCGCCGAAAGTCTTCTTTCAACCTGCGTGGGAACGCCCCTGTTACATCTGCACAGTACTCCAATAAATGACTCCCATCAAAAAACTTGCTGCTTTTTCAAGCTCTTTATCAGACCTGCATGGGAATGTTCCTGTTGCACCTGTGCAGCACTCCAATAGCGTTGAAGTTCAACTCTGAACTCCAATGGCCCAGCTGAAATAGTGTCATGGTAACCACTTTGCCACCATATGACTTCTTTACTTTTACACCTCCGTGAAATAGGAACTAATGTTCCATCAAATTCCACCATTACCAGCCACAAGTGCAGGCCTTCATGTACAATGAACCCTGAATGTCTTTCGATCCTAGCGTTCTACAGTCTTTTCCCCTATTTAAATAATACTCTTCATTATTCTTCCTTCCAAAGTGAATAACTTCACATGCTGGCCGGGCTTGATCAGAGTTTTCCAACAATGCCACATTAATAACTGATACTAACATTTTTCCCCAACAGTTGATGTTAGATAACCAGATCATAGTTGCATGCTTTTTCATCTCCCTTTTTGAATATTAACAATTTACTAATTCCTCATGAATCTCACAATTCATGGAAAATTTTCTAGTGACTGTGAAATGGATGCAAAATTCCCTGCCATTTTCTTGTTTGTCAACGTCATTCTCTAGGGATCAATGTTCACTAGTACCTTTCACTTACATATAATCCCAATTGCCTCCCAGAAGTGAGGACGGAATGTATGATGCCTTTAATGTAATCGCAAGGCCAGGGACTGATTTTTGTTTTCTCCAAAACTTCTGATCATTTGAAGTTCTAGGAGTATCAAAAATGGGGAATTATCAAGGAAGGATTTTCAGCTTTTGTGAGTCACATGTAGCATCCAGGGAAAGCAACTCCTCCAGGCATTAAGATCAGATGTTAAGAGCACTGAGTCAACGTCATTACAAAAACCAAAGGTGAGTGACTGAGTGACTGAAACTGGGAGCAGTCATTTGCAGGAGGGGATGGAACAACATGAGTTGCAGTGAATCCCCAGATCTGAGCAGATCATTAGCATGGTTTACAGAAAATCCCACAGCCTGCAGATGGAATGAGTCATAGCATTACTCATGCTACAGGAAATGAATAGACACACTACACCACAAACAAATGCCAATTCTGGCTCATTACCTCAGTGATGTGCTGCTCTCTCTTGGTCTTGATGAGTTCATAGTGCTCTGTATAAACTTGCATTAATTCGGCCTCCATATTGTTCTTGAGCTCAGTCCATTTTTCAGCCTCTGGCCCAGTGCTCAAAGCATCATGAAGACCACTCTCGGGAGTACTACCGAAACTCCTGCAACAGGGAGGAATATCACTGGTGGTGACTAATACTTCTAACCTAATTTGGTTTTGCAACTTAAACTCAATTTAAACTATATTTCCTCACCAAAGAAAGAAATTTTGCCAACTGAATCTACAGTTCTACACACCCAACAAGCCAATCCTTATATTCTCACACAGAATAGGTTACACTAAATCCCCACAGCAAAGTCTGACACTTGAGCAGGACCAAAATGAGGTGGACAGTAAAAGACTGTCCTCTAGTTGGAGGACCCAATGACACTTTAAAAGCAGGAAGACACACCAGGATGTAAGTATATCCTGTGCTGCTTATTCAGATGTAATACAGCCTTATTTCACCATGTGCTGAGAACACAATAGAACTATATTTTAGCACTGTAGTGCATTGCAGTGATGCAAGGAAATTAGTGACAGTGAAAGGATTGGGTGGAGAGGAAAGGAATGTGTGGTGAATGGAGAAGAGCAATGGGGAAAATGATATAGGAGGAAGGGGCATTATGTGGAGGTCCATGGAAAGGAGGTAAATGAGGAATAGCCCATGAGAAGTGATATTGTATGTAATATACGACTAGCTGACTACCTAAGACTCGGCAGCACAGAAATATCTATGCTGAAAATAAGAAAAGCTTCATGAAGTTTCATTAACACAAAATTTGTAGTCTTACTGCTCGTAAACTCTGTGCTGCTTATCCTGGTGTAAGTATCAGCAACTATAACAAAGGAAGGTTAAAATGTCACATTTACCATTTCTTCTTGTATGATTTGTTAAATGATTGCTTTTTCTTGCACTGTTCTGCAAAGCTGCTGGTATATTTCTGGATCACTTCATTTTTCTTCTTCTGAATCTTCCTCTCCAACTCCTTCAATTCTTTCTCATGCCTTTTCTGCATTTTGATATATGCCTTCTGCGTCTTCAGTTCATTGGTAGTTAATAGCTCTATTGTTGGATTAAAGAAGATCATTTTAATGGATCACAGCAGCTTCCCAAAGAAACAGTGGAACATAGTTATAAAACATAGAACATAGAAATATGCGGCACATTACAGGCCCATGGGCCCTCAATATTGTGCTGACCATGTAATCTACTCTAGAGACTGCCCTACCACATAGCCCTCTATTTTTCTAAGCTCCATGTACCTATCTAAGAGTCTCTTAAAAGACCCTATTGTATCCATGTCTACCACTCTCCCTGGGAGTGCATTCCATGCACCTACCACTCTGTGAAAAACTTAACTCTGACATCACCTCTGTACCTATTTCCAAGCACCTTAAAACTATGCCCCCTCGTGTTAGCCATTTCAGCCCTGGGGAAAAGCCTCTGACTATCCACACGATCAATGCCTCTCATCAATGTATACACTTCTATCGGTTCACCTCTCATCCTCCGTCGCTCCAAGGAGAAAAGGCCGAATTCATTCAACCTATTCTCATAAGGCATGATCTCCAATTCAGGCAACATCCTTGTAACTCTCCTCTGCACTCTCTATAGTATCCACATCCTTCCTGTAGTGAGGTGACCAGAACTGAAACAGTACTCCAAGTGGGGTCTAACTAAGGTCTTAAAAAGCTATAACAATACCTCACAGCTCTTGAACTCAATCCCATGGTTGATGAAGGCCAATACACCATACACCTTCTGAACAACACCGTCAACCCATGCAGCAGCTTTGAGTGTCCTATGGACACGGACCCCAAGATCCCTCTGATCCTCCACACTGCCAAGAGTCTTGCCATTAATGCTATATTCTACCTTCAAATTTGACCTACCAAAATTAACTACCTCACATTTATTTGGGTTGAACCTCATCTGCTACTTCTCAGCCCAGTTCTACATCCTATCAATATCCCGCTGTAATCTCTGACAATCCTGCAGATTATCCACAACATCCCCAACTTATGTATCATCAGCAAACTTACTAACCCACCTTCTACTTTCTCATCCAGGTCATTTAGAAAAATCACAAAGAGGAGGGTTCCCAGAACAGATCCCTGCAGAACACCATCCTCCATGCAGAATATGACCCGTTGTAGACTGGTCAAAAAGTGTGTCCACTCTTTGCCATCTGTGGTCAAGCCAATTCTGGATCCACAAAGCAAGGTCTCCTTGGGTCCCATGCCTCATTACTTCCTGAATGAGCCTTACATGGTGAACCTTATCAAATGCCTTTCCTGAAATCCATATACACTAAATCCACTGTTCTTCCTTCATCAATGTGTTTTGTTACATTCTCAAAGAATTAAGTCAGGCTCATAAGGCATGACCTGCCCTTGACAAAGCCATGCTGACTATCCCTAATCAGATTTTTTTTGTGTGCATGCCATACTCTGCCAGAGCCTCGGTGACCACTTGTTTTTTCAAGTGGTTTTTCTTGGAGGAAAGATTCTGTGATTTGTCCCCCACATCCTTCTCACAGTGCAGTTGTTTTTTTTTTACAAGGCCGAGTTGCGAGCTCGACACTCAACCCAGCATGGATGGAAAGTGTGTCCGGGAGCGGCCTGACTGGATTCGAGCTGGGGAACCTTTGCTCCGGAGTACGGCGCTGATGTCACTGCGCCACCTGTTGGCCTAATCAGATTATATCTCTCCAAATGCTCATAAATCCTGCCTCTCAGGATCTCCAACAACTTGCCCACCACTGAAGTAAGACTCACAAACTAGTGACCACGTTTTCTGGCTTAGACCAACAAGAGATCACATCCCACACAGACAAAACCACTTCAATTATAATCATTAAACTAATCTCAGAATGCTAAATGTCTCCTGATCAATCTAGATCAAAGAGAGCCAAACACTGCCTCAGCTTTCAAATTTCCACTGGCATTCCCCTTGGGTAGAATAATGACTACCGCCCAGTGTCACTGACATCCAGCATCATGAACAGGCAGGTCCTGGCACACATTAACTGAGCCTCCCAGACAACCTCGATCATTGCAGTTTGCCTATTGCCAAAACAGTTCTGTATGGAAACACCATCTTCATGCACTGACACCCATCTCTGGGACACATGTTCAGCAAAGTTCATTGCTTATTGACTACTCTTCCAGCTTCAGTACTATAATTCCAAGAAAACTCATCTCCACACTCCTAGACTCTGGAGTCAACACCTCCTTTCGTAGCTGGACCCTTAATTTCCTGACCAACAGACTGCAATCAGCAAGGATGAGCAGTGACACTGTCATCACAATTATTCTCAACACTCCCACAAGGCTGCATCCTCAGCCCCTTATTCTACTCTCTGTACACTCACGACTTGGTGACCAGATCCTGCTCTATCTCCATCTATAAAGTACGTGGCACCACAGTAGTAGTAGTATTTCAAATAATGCTGAGTCAGTGTACAAGAAAGCAATCGAGAGGCCAGCGCCATGACAACAACCTTTCTCTCAATGTCAACAAAGCAGAAGAGGTGGTCATTGGCTTCAAGAAGGGGGTTGCTGCTGTTGCTCCTGTTTATATCAATGGTGCCGAGGTCAATGAGATTAAGAGCTTCCAGCTATTGAGTGTGGATATCACCAGTGCTAGTCCTGGTTCAACCATAAAGATGTCAGGGTCAAGAAAGCTCACCAGCACCTCTACTTCCTCAGGAGGTTAAAGAAATTTGGCATGGTCCCTTCAACCCTCCCTCTTTATTGATGCATCACAGAAAGGTTCCTATATGAACGTCTCATGGCTTGGTATTCTAACAATAAGAAACTGCAGAGTTATGGACACAGCTTAGCACATTATGGAAACCAGCCTCCCCTGTATTCCGTCTGTATGTATTGCATCAGTAAAGCAGCCAGCATTATTGAAGACTTTGTCCACACCGGGCATTCTGTCTTCTTTTTGCTCCCATTGGGTGGAAAACCAAAAGCCTGAAAGCACCAGGCTCAAGCACAGCTTCTCTCCCATTGTTATAAGACAATTGAATGGTCCCTTACGATGATAAAATGAACTCTTGACCTCATAATTTACCTCACCCTTGGCTTGCACCTTATTGTGCGCCTGCTTTACATTTTTCTGTAATACTTATTCTGAATTCTGTCTAACCTTGTACAACCTCAATAAACTGTTGTAATGAAATGATCTCTGTGGATAGCATGTAAAAGCAAAGTTTTTCACTGTATTTCAGTACATGTTGACAAAAATAAACCTATTTACTTCTGTTATTCTTCCTATCTCTCTAGCCTACCAAGATATCTGCATTCCTCCAAGTCTGGCCTGTGCTAATCCCTAGTTTTAATTGCTCCACCATTGTTGGTTATGCCTTCAATTACTATGCTCCTAAATTCTGAAATATCCCCACGCCTTTCCACCCCTGAATCTTTCTCCTTTATTTGTAAAAGTTTGGATCAACTGTCCTAATGGGGCCTAATTCCACCCACGAATCTTTGTTCTTTATTTGTAAAAGTTTAGATCAACTGCTTCTCTTAGTGGCCTGTTGTCAACTCTCTAACTGTCATGCGTTGAAATGTTTTTACTATGTTAAAGACACAATATAATTGCTTGTTCTTATTGACGTCTAGGCATGACCCGCACTTACGACCAGTCTTCTGTGACATGATTGACCCTTACTGGCCTCAGAGTGTGTAGCATTGACTATGCACAGAGGGTCATGTCAAGCTGATTCTCCTGAAGCTCTGTGGTTCCACCAGGCAGAGGAAGTGGACCTGCTGCCTATGAAGCTCGTGTGGTGAGAATGGTTTTCTGGAAACTCGCTCCACTTCCTGCTGTGTGCAGTTACAGCTCCATGACCTGCAGGTTGCTAGCCATCTCATCTCATGCTCTATCTAAAGTAGCATAATGGCACATATCCTGATTTGCTGGAGGCAATCTCGAAAGTGCAGCAGGTTTATGAGAAAATAGCTTGATTCTTGATGGGAAAGTAGCTGAGAATAACTGGCTTATATTTTAGAGTAACTGAAATGGATTGTTACCCCACTTGAATCTGTGACCTTGCCTTGTTTTCACTGGTGAGTTTTGAGAATCCCAAGAAACATGAGAATTACATTAAATTTAAGAATGTGTATGCACTGGAGCAGATGCAAGAACTTAAAATCTGCTGAATCTCATTAGAGACGTGCACACATCATTAATGTCATGAGCGACTATGTACCCATGCATCATAATCCATCCAGCCCCACACACCTGCAGCACCATTCAATTCTTTTACCTCACTGCCAGTTTACTCCACTCACTCTGTCTCAAGACTCCTGTGTTATTAATCTGTGCCTTGCATATACTCAGCAGCTGAGTCTCCACAGTAAAGGAAACATCACCCCGGAATCTACTTTGCTGTGCCACACAAGAACTTTGTGTCTCATTTTGCATTCTTCCAAACACTGTGGACTGTAGGTACTATCTGTACTGCCATACTCTGTGCTCATTACTGAAATCAGTCTGGTGAACCTTTGTTGAGCTCCATTGCATTCCATCCTTGAGTAGGGAGACCAGAACTGTGTATACAGTAATATTCCAGTTATCTATTATAAAACTGTATATGGGGCCTCACCTTATAATGCTCTTGTACTCAAATCTTGTTGCAATACATATACAGGTTGCCTTCCTAATTATGTGCTGTACCTATATGAGGACACCCAGTTCTTTCTGATCTTCAAAGCTTCACATTTTTCCACAGTGTATTCAATCTGCCAAATTTTTGGTTTCATTTTCTTTTAGATGTTTATTGGGGGATGGATTTGTCTCCAAGTATGTCACTGCCTCCTGTGCATGCCCTGTGATAACATCATTCCAGATGAATTTTTATCTCCTGTTACTTGCACTCTATCTCCTTGGGAGAGGTGGGTTAGCATGCATCCCAACCTATGTGAAAATCTGGTTTGTGTCGGGAATTGGGTTGTGAACAGAATTTAGATCGGGTGTAATGTGTATGCAACATAGTGTCTGGACATGAGTAGCAGCATGCCTGGAAGGAATTTTCTTTTGTGTGTGATTAATTTAATTAGTTTGACTAATTATTGTCTGGCTCCATTTTATCTTTTGCTGCTCATTGTCTATATGAACCAGACATGAACAACAGGCGAAACAAGGCCAAAGGTATTATAGGGACTTACTCTTCCAACTCCTTCAACTCTTCAGCAGTGTGAACCCATCAAAACTAATCCAGAAACATAACATCAAACTCTTGCTAGCCAGGGTGAGTACTTTTGACCCCAGCATATGATGGGGTTGATTCAGGTAGATGGTATAAAAACTGCAAAATAATTCATCTCCTCAAACCAGTCCCTTTCTAGTTTTAACAGACTTTGTGTCTAAAGTCTTTTATCTGGACTGCATGACTTCAAGTTGGCAGCATTTCTTTTTGAAGCACACCGGGTACTTTAGCGTTATGTGAAAGAAGGCAAGAAGGAGTAGACGTTAAACATACAACCTGTGCACCAGCAGAGCAATGTTTCCAAGTTTGCCACGCATTTTCTCCCCAGTCAGAATCCGTGATTACTGCCAAATACTGCTCATGGCCTCACTCACCTGACCCACAACAAGTCTGTTAAAAAGTTAGAATTTATCAAAGCTGTTAGAATTTGGGAATCCCAACAAGATTGAGATCATTGGCTTACCTAGAGCATCCTTGGAAGATTCCTCAAGACCAGAGCAGGTAGGATTAGAAAGACCTGGAAGAAATGTAGTTTGGTTATTCTGGACCCATTGCAAGTACCTTTTCTCTTCTGTTCCAGCTGAGTGTGCCTGAAAACTGATGGTCTTGCCCTCCCCACCTGTGGCAACTCCCCAGAAAATGAAAGGTTCAGCAGTGGTTCATTTTGTAGCACTCCTGATTTAAGGATTAGACATTCTTGGTTCACATCCCACTATAGACATCAGACCATTGACATTCTTGTGCAGTACTGAGGGAATTCTACACCATGAGAGGTTTAAAGAAGAAATAGACCAGGGTCTTTTTTGCTCTTTAAGATGAAACATAAAAGATCCCACAGTGTTGTCATAAATAGACCAGCAAAGTCTTTGATGGTGCCTGCACCAACATTTAACCTGAAAACTGTTTATCTGGTCATATCAGTTCGCTGCTTGTGGGATGTTGCAGTGAGCAATTTGACACTTCCTACATTATCACTATGTCAAACATTCTGGATCAACCAGAGATTGTCACTACTTCTGTACCTCTCACAGCTTCTTCCTGCTCACATCTTCAGTAGGCTAAACCACAGCACATGTCCACAACTGTAAGCCCTAAAACCTGGCATTCTTCCAGCTTGTCAATTGTAGAAAGGCACTCAAATGTAAATTGAAAGTAAATTGGATTAGACATTGACTTTGGTTGCCTCTCTGACTAGAGGCCTGTGGTTAATAGAGTGCCACAAAGATCAGTGATGCGTCCATTGTCAATGATCTGGATGATAATCTGGTTAAATGGATCAGCAAATTTGTAGATGACACCAAGATCGGTGGTGTAGTAGACAGTGAGGAAAACCATCAAAGCGGGATCTTGACCAGCTGGAAAAATGGGCTGAGAAATGGTAGATGGAATTTAATGTAGACAAGTGCAAGATGTTGCATTTCAGTAGGACCAACCTCTGCAGGGTGGGTCTTACACAGTGGGACACTGAGGAGTGTGGTAGAACAAAGGGATCTGGGAATACAGGTCCATAGTTCATTGAAAGTGGTGGCGCAGGTACGTAGGTTCATAAAGAAAGCTTTTGGCTCATTGGCCTTCATAAATCAAAGTAATGAATACAGGAGATGTTATGTTGAAGTTGTATAAGACATTGGTGAGGCCTAATTTATAATGGAAGACTCAGACTCAGTTGTATAAGACATTGGTTTGTTGGGGGTTTAATTGACTAGTTGATTTGATTGGGGAAATTCCCTTTCGATTTGTGTGAGTGGATTATCAGCAGAAATGGAGTCTGAGGTTAATAAGTTTGTAGCAGAACCAACCCCAGAGGTGTTGTACTAAGAGGAATGTACTGTTGGGAATTGCTCGTAAGTTAAAGGTTAAGGTGACCACTCGCATGAAGAAGGCTTAGATACAGCTGTTAATAGCCCAGCATTATGTAGCCAGGGGAAACTTGGACAGGAGGTGTTGGAGATGTTTGCTGAAGGTAAAGTACTTACTGAGGCTGAGGTTCAGCTTCAGGTAGCAAAGCTGAAGTATGAGTATGTGTTGAAGTTAAAACAGCTGGAGGCTGAAGAAGCAGAAAAGAGGAGGATACACGAGGCTAGAGAGACAGTCCGAGAGGATGCAGCAAGGAGGTCCAGTGCCAGATCGTGATGATGAGCTGGTGGTACCGTTTAATATCAGCCAAGAAATTAAGTTAGTACCGCCATCTGATGAAGCTGAGGTCGACCGGTATTTCCTACGCTTCGAAAAGGTGGCCCAGACTCGGAAATGGCCGAGGGATGAGTGGGCTATCATGGTACAAAGTATGTTGAAGGGTAAGGCTCAGCAGGCGTTTTCTGCCCTGACCCTTGAACAGTCAAGGAATTATGATACAATGAAAGATGCAGTGCTTAAAGTCCATGAGTTGGTTCCGGAGGCATATTGACAAAAGTTCAGAGATTTGAGGAAGTCCGGGAGCCAAACTTTTGTGGAGTTTGCCCATGAAAAACGGGTGTACTTCAATCGCTTGTATACCTCAGAAGGGGTAACTGAGGGTTTGGACAGCTGAAAGAGCTGGTTGTGATTGAAGACTGTAAGAAGTGTGTTCCTGATGATGTAAGGGCATACCGAGATGAAAAGGATGCCACTACCTTGCGGGAGTCTGCTAGTTTAGCAGACGAGGTTGTTTTAACCCACAAGGTTGAGTTTACTCCAGATGAGAGTTTCCCAGAGAGTAGCTGGGAGGATCAGGGGAATCTGGAATTTGAAACTAGGACTGTTACTGAAAGCCTAGAGGAGCCAGCTGTCCCGATTGCCTGTGTTCAAGTTGTTGAAGCACCTGTGAATTTCCAGGGTGTTGAACCTTGTGTTGAAACTCAGTTAAGGTCTGAGGTGTCTGACTTGGTTGAAAAGGAATGCAGTCTTTTTGTGTCAGATGGATTTGGTTCAGTGAATAAAGGGTTAACCTTGGTGCCAGTGGAAATTGAGGATTCTCAGTCACTTGTGTTAGACGGTGTTCTAAAAATGGTGATGAGTTGAAAGCTGGTGAGGTAAATTTTATTGGAAATATTGAGGAAGATGCTGTTTCTGGATTTTTAAATAAAGAACTTGAGAAGTTTGGACTGGTTTTGCAACCTTTGACCCTGCTTTCAGGAAAATGGCCTGAACAGGTATGTGAAATTCTGTTTTCGCAGTAGGGAGTAAACAACTTCAAGGTTATGGAGCTGTTTTTCACAATTGCTATTGCTACAATACAAAGTATTGTTTTTGTTTTGAGAAGCCACCTGTCTGTGTTACTATGGAGATGAGTCGAGCTAAAAGTTAAAAGAACAGAATAGATGGATTGTTTGGGAATTTTCATAATGTAAACATGGTCTTCGTAAGCTTAGTGGTGGTACTGTGTTTGGTAAACGTTAGGTTGGCACCTATCCAGGGTGAAGTTTATTCAGGAGTACAGCTAACAAGCAAGCTTGTGGCTGACAACCCACACACAAATACTGATGTGAACCGCACATGCGCAGTAACCCAAAGCATATCTAAAAAGGCTGATGACACTGTTAGCAAAGACAGGGATTTAACTTATGAGAATTTGTCCGAGATTTTTCTACCTTCCGTGTTACATCAGGATCTGGGTAGTAAGGAGGATGAGAAAGGTTTGTCCTTGTCCAGGGATGAATTTACAGTGGAACAAAGTCGAGATTCTGAAATTGCTGTGTTAAAGGAGACAGCTCTCACAAAAGAAGAGGTTCAGAGAGAGTCAGTAGGATATTATCTGAAGGATGGGGTGTTAGTGAGGAAGTGGAGATCACCTACTGTGCCTGCAAGTGAGGATTGGGCCATTGAACATCAAATTGTGGTCCCGAAAGTTTACAGAGCTGAGAATTTAAACATGGCTCATGGTATGCCTTTAGGTGGACACTTTGGAGTGAGGAAAACAGTAAACAGGATCATGAAGGAATTCTACTGGCCTAATTTAAGAGAGGATGTTGTGAACTTTTGCAAGACTGTGGTAAAAGCCCTTATAAAATTTTTCACACTGGTAGGTCTACCTAAAGAAATCCAATCTGACCAGGGTAGTAACTTTACTTCGAAAACATTCGAGGGGATAGTTAAAGAGTTGAGAGCTAAGCATATTGTGTCACCTTTGACCCTACTCAGAGATCAATGGACAGATCAGAATGTGAGTATGAGCATGCTTAGTTATGTTTTGGAATTCAAAGCCAGACTTAACAAGGCTTGTGACCTTGCAAAGCAGAATTTACAGCACTCTCAGATAAACATGAAACATGTGGGAGAAAGGGTCTTGGGGCTGTTCCCTCTGCTTACCAACCCCCTTCAAGTGAGATTTAGTGGACCATATGAAATAATTACGAAAATTGATGCTTTGAATTATGTTATTAGAGCTCCTGATTGATGGCGGAAGGCTGCACAGCTCGTCCACATAGATATTATGAAGGGTTATCATGACCCCGAACCTGCACCTGTGAGTACTGTTATGACAATGGAGGAGATTGTGGAGTCTGGTACTGGAATACCATATCATTTTAATGAACTCCATGTCATTTCCACAAGATTCAGAAATTCTGATGTTTTGAAAAATCTTGATGGAAAGACTCAACATTTGTAGTCAAGGCAGTGAAATCAAGTGAAGAGTTTAATTTACAAGTATAAAGGTTTATTCCCTGACATTCCGAGGCCGTGCATGGCTGTGGTGCGTGCCGTAATTGTAGATAAAGTTGATCCCATTAAGCAGCACCCTTATAGAATGAACCAAGACAAAAATAAAATGTTTAAACAAGAAATCGGATACATGCTAACAGCTGGCATAATTAGGCCAGCTACCTCAGACTGAGCATCGCCCTGCATTATTGTCCCTAAACCGGATGGGGGTATGAGATTCTGTACTGACTACAGGGAAGTTAATGCAATAACGAAGACAGATGCTTATCCCATCCCAAGAGTGGATGACTGTATTGATAGAGTGGAGAAGGCTAAATACCTTACAAAGATTGACCTGTTGAAAGGATACTGGTGTGTTCCTTTGACAGAAAGGGCTAAGAAAATACCTGCATTTGTGACACCATCTGGATTGTTTGAGTACAATGTTTTACCCCTTGGGATGAAAAATGCTCCAGGGACGTTCCAAAGGATGATGAATTCAGTTATTCAAAGTTTAGAAAATACAGGGGCTTATATAGATGATTTGGTTTTATGGAATGACACCTGGGAAGAGCATATCTCAGCAGTAGAGAAACTGCTTGAAAGGCTGTGCAAGGCAAATCTCACTGTAAACCTCGCTAAAAGTGAATTTGGCCACACCACTGTCACGTATCTTGGCTATGTAGTAGGCCAGGGTCAACTGGCTCCTGTGCAGGCCAAAGTTCAGGCTATCGCGGAGGTTCCTGTTCCAACGGGCAAGAAAGTGTTAAGAAGGTATTTAGGAATGGTTGGGTATTACCGTAAGTTTTGTAAGAACTTCGCAGTCAACGCTCTCCCCCTAACAAAACCCCTAGGGAAGAGTGAAAGATTTGTGTGGAATGACCTTTGCCAGGAGGCATTTGACCACCTGAAGAAGACCATCCTATGTTAACATCCTGTGCTCAAAGCACCTGATTTCAATAAACCATTTTCAATCGCGGTAGACGCTAGTGATGAGGCTGCCGGGGCAGTATTGTTGCAAAAGGACGATGATGGAATTGAACATCCAGTAGCTTATTTCTCAAAGAAATTTAATGTGCATCGGAAAAATTACGCCACTGTTGAAAAAGAGCTGCTAGCACTCATTTTAGCATTGCAATACTTCAATGTCTACATATATCCTGCACAGAAACAACTTGTGGTTTACACGGATCATAATCCATTAGTGTTTCTGGGTAAAATGAAGGATAAGAATAGAAGGTTATTTAACTGGAGTCTGATCTTGCAAGAGTATGACATGGAAATAAAACACGTGAAAGGTACTGACAACATTATAGCAGATTGTTTGTCTAGATGCTAAGTTTAAGTTTGTAATGCTTTGCCATGTTACCTGAGTAATTACACATGTATTGCTTTAAGTTGTATAATCGAAAGTTAAGGCAAAAATTTTGCTGTTTCATCAAAATTTTTCTTAAAAGGAGAGAGGTGTGATGAGATCTGAAGGACTATTCTAAAGTGGACTGTTCCTTTAAAAAGAGAGAGAGAGAGAGAGGGAGCGAACAACGTGTGTGCTATTTCAGAGAGAGAGAGAGAGAGAGCAACAGAAAGCCTGTGAGTTGCCTTGGAAACTGAAAGGCGGAGCTATATGATGGACAGCTGGTGTTCCACACTAGTGAGATATATACAAGGTCGGTCAACTTTTTAATCAGACACACAAGACACACAGGAGACACACGATGCCAGAAGCAAGTAGGACACTGGTGAGCTTTGTGTGCCCACGACAAGGGTGGGCTTTTGCTCACAGTGTGGACAAAGGGGTGACCGGTGGGGAGCTATCGGTGTGTTTAACCCTGGTCTGGGTTGATAGCAGACTGGCATTCCACTTCCTGTGGTCACAAGTGGTGACTTTAAATAAGTTTCGGGAGCAAGGAGAACGGCGTAGAGGATCAGCATCGGCATCGGCATTGGAAAACAAATCAACTCTCTATCCCTCTCCTTCCAGCTCTACTCAAATCAAATTCCAGAACTGAACTGATTATTTACCATACCACCGTAAGACTGTATCACCTAATCACCTGAGCTGGGGACGTTTGGGAACCTTATTTACTCACCTAGATATATGCATATACATTGCTAACCTGTTTACCTTATCTTGTTTTATATTACATTATTCACGTAGTTACTAATAAAATAGAGTTTATAATGGAAGACTCAGATGCCAGGTGTGTCCGTTTCTGCTGGTCCTTTTTAACCCGTTACAGGGTACATAACTGTGTGCAGTTTTGGTCACCTACCTACAGGAAAGATGTAAACAAGTTTGAAAGTGGAAAGAGAAAGTTTACAAAGATACTGCAGGGACTGGAGGACCTAAGTTATCAGGAAAGGTTGGTAGGTTAAGACTTTATTCCTTGGAATGTAGAAGATTGAGAGGAGATTTGACAGAGGTATACACATTATGAGGGGTATAGATAGGGTAAATGCAAGCAGGCTTTTTCCACTGAGGTTGGGTGGGACTACAATCAAGGGTCATGGGTTAAGGATAAATGTGTAAATTTTTAACAGGGACATGTGGGGAAACTCAGAGAGTGGTGAACGTGTGGAATGAGCTGCCAGCACAAGTGGTACATGTGAGCTCGATTTCAATGGTTAAGGGAAGTTTGGGTAGGTATATGGATGGTAGAGGTTTGAAGGGTAATGGTCCTGGTGCAGGTTGATGGGACTAGGCAAGGTAAATGGTTTGGCGCAGACTAGATGTGCCATAATTTCTATGACTGAATTCTTTCATCCCTGTGAACTGAATTTTATGTTCTCTTGTCATTTATGTCAAATTGTAATACTTTGAAAAGGAATGATTTACTGAGTGCTTCATTGGGGTCCGTTGCTCCGCTGTCACTCTCCTGCATTTCTGCTTTCTCCTCTGTGACATCCTGCAAGCAATGCACAAGAGAGATCTTTCAGTGCCTGTGGTGAACTACATATACCTGTCTGGACACCCCCCCCCCGCTCCTCCTTTAGACCCCTGTATAAAGGTGATTGGAGGCACTGCTCCTCCCTCAGTCTCCGAGAGTTATTGATGGTGCATCAGTGCCATACCAAAATATCCCTCAATCAATGTCAGCCTCCCAAATGACACAGAATCAAGGTAAGTGTTATAATCACAACTACAAGAGTCCATATACTGTCGTTAGATATTAAATGGTCTGGTAATTACATATCTGGTGATGTTACCAGCGCTTCCACTTCCTCAGGAGTCTGTGGAGGTTCAGCATGTCATCAAAAACCTCAGCAAACTTCTATAGATGTGTGGCGGAGAGTGGCTGCATTATGGGAACACCAAGGCCTGCGAGTGGAAAATACTACCAAAGCTAATGGATTCGACCCAGTACATCACAGGTGAAACCCTCCCAACCACTGAGCACATCTACATGAAACACTGCTGTAGAAAAGCAGAATCCATCATCAGAGATCCTCAGCACCCAGGCCATGCTCTTTTCTCACTGCTGCCACCAGGTGGAAGGTACAAGAGCCTCAGGACTCACACCATCAAGTTCAAGAACCGTTCCTACCCCTCAACCATCAGGCTCTTAAACAAAAGGGGTTAACTGCACCCATTTAAGGACTCTTGTTACTTCATGCTCATTATTTATTGCTATTTATTTATTATCTGCACTTGCACAATTTACAGTTCCTGATGTTTACAGCTTATGGATCCTGTTTACTGTTACTGTTCTATAGAGTTACTAAGTACGCCCGCAGAAAAAAATCTCAGGGCTGTATGTGGTGACATGTACAGTATGTACTCGGATAATAAATTTTACATTTTAACTTTGAAACTTAAAGGAGGCTTTTTCTTTAGAAAATGCAGTGGACGTAATGGCATCCTTTATCACCTGTAGGTCACAATAATGATTGAAAAAAAGTATCACAGCAATATTCTCACACTTGCAGATATCTTGCCCAAAGCAATACACTCAACCCTATGTACCCCCAAACTCTAAAGCCAACACACATAATCTTACGTACGTTGCTGCTCTCCTGCCAATTACCTTTCTAGAAGCCGCTGGTGAATCCAGCTCTGTCTGGATGTTCATCCTGCGGATGAAGTTTATTGGGTCAGCCAACGCCTTTGTTAAATCTGCCAAGAGAAATGGTGGTGATAGTTCTAATCCATGATTGTGCAAGAAAGAACAAGTGTGGGAAAAGCTCTGCCTCTTCCAGAAAATAGTAGCCCTTCCCAACAATCTACTGCTCACCATCTTATTTCCATTCAAGTGAACAAGGACCCAAAATGTCTCAAGGGCATGCACAAACATTTGTTGGATACAGCATGAAGTTCCCTTTATGCTGACCATCAAACACAAAATAGAGGTCCCTCCATAACATCCCATTGGGCACTGTAACACAAAAAAAACATGCTCTGACTCAGAATAAAACTTCCTTTTCTCTGCCCTAGCAAAAATACCTGGTAAGATTCAGTAAGGTAATGGTTGATCTGATCTTGGCCAGTTTTCCTGTTTTAACATATTTATCTGTAGTCCCAAACTCTATCTCAACTTTCAATAAATATATTTAATGACAGGACATACTGTACACAACTTTCTGGTAGAGATTCCAAAACGTCACAGCCATCACAGGGAAAAAATTCCTCAGCTCCTTCTTAAAATGGATGCCCCTAGTTTTAGACTCCTTTACAAAGGGGAAGCATCACTGCCTTTCCTGTCGATCGCTCTGAAATTTGATATATCACCAAAGACGATAGCAAATTTCTACAGATCTGTCGTGGAGAGCATTCTAATTGGTTGCATCACCATATGGTATGGAGGGGCCACTGCAGAAGATCGGGAAAAGCTGCAGGAAGTTGCAGACTTGACCAGCTCCATCATGGGCACTAGCCTCCCCAGCATCGAGGACATCTTCAAAAGGCAGTGTCCATCATTAAGGATTTCCATCACACAGGATGCGCCCTCTTCTCATTGCTACATTTAGGGAGGAGATACGGGAGCCTGAGGACACACACCTAAGTGTTTTAGGAACATTTTCTTTCCCTTTCCCATCAAATTTCTGAATGGACAATAAATCCATCAACATATTTTACGCTCTCTTTTTGCACTACTCATTCAATCGAATTTGTATACATATATTTCTTTTTGTCATTTGTAGTGTTTTATGTATTGCAATGTACTGCTACTGTGAAACAACAAATTTCACAATGTATGCCAGTGATATTAAACCTAACTTTGATGCTGATTCTGATTCTAAGGTTGCCATGAAACAATGGATCTCACATGCGCAATTCCACAAGATATCCTTCATTCATAAATATATACAGTAAATAGTTAAATCTGTTTTAGCTTTTAAATATAAAGCTTTATCACTGCCCTCATATCCCCAAAGTTTATTTAATAATGGACACTTCATCAATGGATTCTTATTCTGCCAAGACCCATCCCAAGACTATCACCTAGGTTTTAATAAGATCACCTCTCATTCTTCTAAACTCTTATGCATTTGGTCCAACCAACATAACCTTTCCCTAATGAAGCAGCCCCTTAATCCCAACAATCAACCCAGTAAATCCTCTCTGATATGTTGTCAAGGTGTCTGTAATCCTTTTTAAATAAGGAAATTAAAGCAGCATGCAGTTGTCCAGAAGTGGCCTCAGTACTGTTGTGGCATGAATTCCTTACATTTGCATTTCATTTTCTTTGGACTATAATCAACATTCCGTTGGCCTCCCTTACTGATTTTCATACCTGCATACTAACTCTGTGTCAAGTGCAAGAATAATCAAGTGCCTCGAGATGCCAGAATTCTATAGAATCTATCCATTCAAACAACATTTTGCTTATCCATTATTCCAGGAAAATACTTCCACACAATATACTTTGAGATACCTTTGTCCACTCGAATATCTGGAATCTTTATGTCCTCTTCACAACTCTCTTTTCTAGGATTATAATGAGAGCAGATAAAGGTTTCCCACTCACCTGTCATTAATAAGACTTATAAATCAACTAGACCCCTGCACTGATCCCTTTGTAAGCTCAACACTCACAGCTGAAAAATACTAATTATATTACCTGTTTTCTGTTGCTAAATGATCCCTTACCAATGTTAAAATACAGTGTCACTTCCAACACCATATATTGCAGTAATCTATAAGTGTCACCTTATTGAATTGCTTTGAAAATCTAAATGGACTTTATTAACCCTTCTTGCCATATTCTTAAAAACACCTTAAAGTTTGATTCAAAGTAAAGTTTCCTCCATAATGCGCCATCAAGAACTTCAATAAGCAGAGATGCAGCACAATTTATATATGGATTAAGGCCCCCTCTATATTCTCCTATCAAACACTCCTACAGCAGTGTCTCACATCCTTTGTCAAGTTCCCTCTATACTGGCACATCAAGCACTTCATAGCAGGACTATCATATTAGATATTGGATAACTTTCCCTTCTACCTCTTCAAACACTCCCAACGAGCAATTATAGCTGTCTGACATGGAGTTAAAACTGTTGCACCCAAGCCAGGTACAGCCAAGTTTAATACAGAGTAAGTCTCCACTAAACTATCACAGACTGGTGCAGGAGTCCTTACCCAACCCAGAGGCATCTGGAGATTATTGCAGCCAGCCACTAACACAGAGTCAGAATTGACATCCATTTTGAGAACAGTCCTCCCAGCCTGATTTGAAGCCATTCCCTGTGGGCTGAAGTTGCTGCTTGACTGTATAACCGATGAATGTGAAACCAGTTCCCTGAGCACTTCCATCCATTCCATTACCCACCCAGCGCAGGTACCCAGCCTGAGCTTGACTCCATCTGCTGATACCTGCGTGCATGTTCCACCAAGATATTTGTGTCTTGCAAAGCTGGCTCAGTGTTCACATTACCCAGATCAGATTAAGTCTTGTTGATGGCTAACAATTGTGTTAGCAGGATGCAGTGAAAGTGCTTGACCTGGCTGAAAGGCTGATATTTGGGTGTCAAGTTTGAGTCCATGAGGAAGTGAAAGCAAACATTGCACAATGCTTTACTGGGAGTCGGCTTCATGTTTGCCTTAGTTCCATAGTCAGACAATCACTTCTGCTGATAGCCCATGGATGAAGAACTACAACCCGGGCTGCAAGTACATTTATCTGACAAGGGTTTCAAGTCCAATGCCTCCAGCTCAGCTACGGAGATACGAGGACCAGGCCAGGTTAATACCAGAGTAGATTTTAAGGGCATGTGTGGCTGAATATGGAGCTTACTCTACACCAATCGCAATAACATTAAGGTGGTGTGGAACTATGGTAGATGTGAGGTTGCAATGCGATGATCCACCTCACCTGCCCAGGTGTGAGGCACGTAGTCCTTCACTTCAATATAAGCATATAGCGTTGCCATGCTGAGCAGATGGTTAGTTTCATTCCGCAGGCCAATATGATGATATCCTGTGGAGAGAAGGGCACCTCTTTTAGATACATTACCTACAGAAGGTTCAGCATGACCAAGGGACAGGGCATTAGGAGAAGATAAATAACGTGGGAAAGGAAATGTGAAATAAAATCAGAAAACACTTCTGTGAGGGAAGAAAAAGAGTTAACATTTTAGGTCAGTGACCTTTCAAGACTGAGTTTAAACATTTCTTCACAAGTGCTGTGTACCATCAGGTCATGAATTATATATTGTTCACATAAACCATTATGCAATTGCATGGTAATATCCGTGAAATGGAGTTCAGGTGTGTCTGGGAATCTGAGTCATTTTTATTCTATATAGTATTACATTGGACATGGACATCACTGGCAATGTCAGAATTTATTTTCCATCCTTAATTGCCCCTGAACTAGGGAGGCAGTTAAGAGTCAACTGTGTTAGTGGGATCTGGGTCACAAAATCCCACAGCTATCTTACGGATATATCCCACTCTGCTTTCTGTACAGATTCCATTTCATTTTCCCAGCTTCTCTGTCAAACCTGCTCTCATAATGAAATCATCCGCTCCGGGACCCACCCGTCACCTGCCTGGTTGCTCCGCCCTTCCACTTCACCTTTTCATATTCACTATCTCCCCTACGTTCTTTTTGGGCCAGAGTACTGGCCTCAACACAAAGTATTGACTGTCCATTGCATTCCTTAGGTACTGCCTGACCCATGGAGTTCCTCAATACTTTGGCTGTTGGCTCCAGTTTCCATCATCTGCAGTCTCTGTGCTTCTATACATCTTTACATAAATCTGGGTGCATGTAGTTGTGGCTGGTGCAACATGTGAGAATGTGGAGATTGGTTGTAAATAATAAATAGTAGACTAGTCTGTCTAATGATGGGAAGTATCTATGCTTTAAGTACCTGTTTGGACAGCAGTAACTGGTAGAATCCTCTGTCCAATGAATTTCCCACTTTCTTCATATGTGGCAATTCTTACAAAAGCCAATTCTGGCACAAGGATCTGCAAGTCAGGAAGTTTCTGATTAGACAGTAGCTAAAGAGTAATTACCAAACAGGCAGCTGAATCAACTCAGAGACTAATATCGGAAGCCGTTCTGGTGGAGTTGGGCAGTGAACCAGCAGAGTGAGAGGTCTGAACTTACAGAGGGTGGCCTCAGTTTTGAGCCAGATTGGCCTCAACCAGCTCACTGCCGCTTTTAGCCACTGCTTTCACCATGCCAGTCCAGACTGAGGTCTTCCTGATGGGGAGATTTGAGCAAGCTGGCCCTCCATCTCGAATAGGGATCTCACAATGTCCCAAGTCCCAAGTTCCCAGTTTCTTTACAATAAATGAGATGGAGATCCAGTTAGCCCAGCTCACACTGAGATGGGGTTCTGGGATCACACCCAAAGACTCGGAGCTAAAAAGCTCAGGAAGAACTAAGAACTTCATGGAATTCTACAGCACAGAAGAATGCCCTATAGCCCACCGACTTCTTTCTTTATCAACCTTTTTATTAATTAAATAAAAGAGTACATATATATATAAACAAGAGGAGAATTATCTCAAATATCTATATCAGTAACAATTCATATAAAAGGTAAAATAAACATTACCAAGATCATACATAGTATTAATCTAATAGTATATAATAAAGAAAAAGATTATTGATTCTCCTCTTATCCATAAAAAGAAGAAAAAAGATAAAGAAACTTTTATCATAATATACACAACAAAAATCCCTCAAAACAGGAAAAAAAACAAAAACAAAAAAGAGAGAGAGAGAGTGAGAGAGAGAGAGAGTGAAAAGGAACTGGGCAGCTCAAACTGAGAGTGAAAGCCAGAAAAAATAAAAACTTTCTGATCAAATCCAGCATTTCGAGAAGGTAACTGGAAGGGCCATAAGTCAAAGCACATGAAAATATTGAATAAAAGGTCGTCAAATTTCCTCAAATTTAAAGGATGTATCAAATGTCTGACTTCTTATTTTCTCTAAACTTAACAGGACGTAATGGAGGTAAGAGCAGCAGGTGGATTAGAATCCTTCCATTTATGCAAAATGGTTCTCCGAACCAAAGCCCACTGACTTCATGCCAAACATTAACCACCCACTTACAGTAATTCTCCTGTACTTCCATCAACTCCCACAGATCCTACCAGCCACCTACAGATACAGGGGGCAATTAACCCACTGACCCATAGACCTTTGCAATGCTGGAGAAAACCAAAGCTCTCAACGAATGTGGACAGGCAGTTGGGATTAAACTGAGTCTTTGGGGCTTTGAGACAGCATCTTTACTAGCTGCACCAGTCTGCTTTCTCTAGCGTAGTGAATTCATGAACAAAAAGAATGGGCTGGTAAAATACCAACTAACAGGAAGGCTGAGGTCAAATGGGCCTAGAGTCCAATAAGCTAGTTCAGGGGCACTGGGACTGTTGTCTGAAATACTGGGATCTGACGAGTCTCTATCCTGACAGCCTGTCTCACATGATGAGTATGACCTGGAATGCAATCAGCACAGTGTACACAGGGAATAGTGTCTACTTAGAAACTGGCTGACATAGTGGCTGGGGTTCAATCAAGGATCTCAACATGTACAGTACATGAACCTAGGTCACAAAGGTCCTGTCATCTTGTGAACCTAATACTGGCACTGGGGTCTAATGAATGGGCTCAAATACCAATAAAAGTGAGGATCTAATGATTCTGCAGAGCAAGGTGACTGACATCTATTAATCGCAGATCACGTGGGGTCTTGGGTCTACTATATCTACTCATATCTGCATTGAAATTCATCAGGTCAATAGGTACATCTAATATCAGAGGAATGTATACAATTAGTGAATCTGACTCCCTTGAGGCCTAGGCTTATGGTCCTATGAACATGTTTACATGGGTCCCAGGACAAATGAGGCCCTGGCTCCAGTGAGCAAGGTGATCTTAGGGAGGGTGTCTGATGAGCCATGTTCACAATGGCACTGAAACACTGAGCTGGGAGAATGCTGGAATCCATTACTAAAGAGATAGCAGGGCATTTGGAAAATTATAAAATGTTCAAGAGTTGATACAGCATTATGAAAGAAGTTTGCTAGAGCTTCTTGGGGGGGTTTAAACTAAATTTGCAGGGGGCAGGGATCCAGAATGTGAGAGAGGATAGCGAGAGGAAGAATAAAGGACAGGTGGGGACTACACGGTTCCGGAATATTAAGTGTGTAGTAGAGGAAGGTGGGGCGGAACAAGTGATAAGGAGGACTCGTGTACAGAGGGATGGTCTGACGGAACATGGAGTTAAATGTGTTGAAAGAATAAGTAAATGTAGGAAGGACAACAAAATTCTAGGGGCGTATATCCCGATGGGAGTTCGGGGAGCTGGGTTAAGCACAATAGGCAGCGATTCAAACAGAGAGAGGGTTAAAAATTCTATATCTGAATGCACGAAGTGTCAGGAATAAGGTGGATGAGCTTGAAGCCCAGGTGCGAATGGGTAACTATGATGTTGTTGGGATAACAGACATGGCTGCAGGGAGATCAGACCTGGGAAATGAATGTACAAGGGTATACGTGCTATCTAAGGACAGAAATGTGGGCAGAGGGGGTGGGGTGGCCCTGTTGGTGAGGAATGAGATTCAGTCCTTTGCAAGGGGGGACATAGGGTCAGGAGAAGTAGAGTCTGTGTGGATAGAACTGAGGAACAGTAAGGGTAAAAGGACCCAAATGGGTGTTGTCTACAGGCCACCAAACAGTAGCATGGATATCGGGTGCCAGTTGAATAGGGAGTTAACATTGGCATGTGGCAAAGGTAATGTCGCAGTAGTTATGGGGGATTTCAACATGCAGGTGAACTGGGAGAATCAGGTTGGTGTTGGACCACAGGATAGGGAGTTTGTAGAGTGCCTACGGGATGCATTCTTGGAACAACTTGTACGAGAGCCGACCAGGGACAAGACTATTCTGGATTTAGTGTTATGTAATGAACAGGATTTGATAAGCGATCTCGCAGTAGAGGAGCCATTAGGAGGTAGTGATCACAATGTGATAAGCTTTTATCTGCAATTTGAGAAGGATAAGGGCAGCTCAGAGGTGTCAGAGTTGCAGATGAACAGGGGAAACTATGGAGCCATGAGGGAGGAGCTGGCCAAAGTTGACTGGACGGATAGCCTAGCAGAAAAGACAATGGAACAGCAATGGCAGGTATTCTTGGGAATAATGCACAAGGTGCAAAATTAGTTCATTCCCCAGAGAAGGAAGGATTCAAAGGAGGGAAAGGGGCCTCAGTGGTTGACAAAGGAAGTCAGAGACTGCATAGCATTAAAAAAAAAGGAAATATGACAGAGCTAAGGTGAGTGGGAGGACAGATGATTGGGAAGTTTTTAAGGAACAACAGAACTTAACTAAAAAGACAATACGGGGAGAAAAAATGAGGTATGAACGCAAGCTAGCCAGGAATATAAAGGAAGATAGCAAAAGCTTTTTTAGGTATGTGAAGAGAAAGAAGATAGTTAAGAACAATGTTGGGCCCTTGAAGAATGAATTGGGTGAAATTGTTATGGGAAACAGAGAAATGGCAGAAGAATTTAATGAGTACTTTAGATCTGTTTTCACTAAGGAAGACAAAAGCAATCTCCCAGATGTATGGATGGGCCAAGGACATAGGGTAACAGAGGAAATGAAACAGATTGACATTCGGAAGGAAACGGTGATGAGAAGACTGATGGGACTGAAGGCTGACAAATCCCCAGGTCCAGATGGTCTGCACCCTAGGGTACTAAAGGAGGTGGCCCTGGAAATTGCGGATGCATTGGTAATCATTTTCCAATGTTCCTTAGATTCAGGATCAGTTCCTGAGGATTGGAGAATGGCTAATGTTATCCCACTTTTTAAGAAAGGAGGGAGGGAGAAAACAGAGAACTATCGACCTGTCAGCCTGACATCGGTGGTGGGAAAGATGCTAGAGTCCATTATTAAGGATGAAATAGTGGCATATCTAGATAGCAGTGATAGGATTGGGCCGAGCCAGCATGGATTTACCAAGGGTAAATCATGCTTGACTAATCTGTTGGAGTTTTTCGAGGATGTAACCAGGAAGTTAGACGGGGGAGATCCAGTGGATGTAGTGTACCTCGATTTTCAGAAGGCATTTGATAAGGTCCCACATAGAAGATTGGTGGGTAAAATCAAAGCTCAGGGCATCGGGGGGAAGGCATTGACATGGATAGAAAACTGGTTGGCAGATAGAAAGCAAAGGGTAGTGGTGAATGGGTGTTTCTCGGAATGGCAGGTGGTGACTAGTGGGGTGCCACAGGGCTCGGTATTGGGACCACAGCTGTTTACCATTGACGTTAATGATTTGGATGAAGGCATAGAAAATAACATCAGCAAATTTGCTGATGATACTAAGCTGGGTGGCAGTGTGACATGTGATGAGGATGTTAGGAGAATTCAGGATGACTTGGATAGGCTGGGTGAGTGGGCAGATACTTGGCAGATGGCATTTAATGTGAATAAGTGTGAGGTTATCCACTTTGGGAGTAAGAACAAGAAGGCAGATTATTATCTGAACGGTATAGAGTTGGGTAAGGGAGTAATACAAAGAGATCTCGGAGTCCTTGTTCATCAGTCACTGAAGGTGAATGAGCAAGTGCAGCAGGCAGTGAAGAAGGCTAATGGAATGTTGGCCTTTATTACAAAGGGAATTGAGTACAAGAGCAAGGAAATCCTCTTGCATTTGTACAGAGCCCTGGTGAGACCACAGCTGGAGTATTGTGTACGGTTTTGGTCTCCAGGGTTAAGGAAGGACATCCTGGCTGTAGAGGAAGTGCAGCGTAGATTCACGAGGTTAATTCCTGGGATGTCTGGACTGTCTTACGCAGAGAGGTTAGAGACACTGGGCTTGTACACACTGGAATTAAGGAGATTGAGAGGGGATCTGATTGAAACATATAAGATTATTAAGGGATTGGACAAGATAGAGGCAGGAAATATGTTCCAGATGCTGGGAGAGTCCAGTACCAGAGGGCATGGTTTGAAAATAAGGCGTAGGTCATTTAGGACAGAGTTAAGGAAAAACTTCTTCTCCCAGAGAGTTGTGGGGGTCTGGAATGCACTGCCTCAGAAGGTAGTGGAGGCCAATTCTCTGGATGCTTTCAAGAAGGAGCTAGATAGGTATCTTATGGATAGGGGAATCAAGGGATATGGGGACAAGGCAGGAACCGGGTATTGATAGGAATTGATCAGCCATGATCTCAAAATGGCGGTCCAGGCTCGAAGGGCCGAATGGTCTACTTCTGCACCTATTGTCTATTGTCTATAAAGTGGCTATATTTCATTAAGAGTTTGAAGAGATTTGGTTCATCACCTAAAACACTCAATAACTTAATAGATGTACCATGGGAACATTCTGACAGGCTGCATATGAGATGGGGATGGGGGCTACCTCACAGGACTGTTTTTATTTTCTTTCTGTACTATGTATTACATTGAACTGCTGCTGTTAAGTTAACAAATTTCACATCACATGCCGGTGATAATAAACCTGATTCTGATTGGTTATTTGAAAGTCAAGTTTACTGGCATATGCCCAAGTAGGTGTGTGCATCAGTGCAATGAAAAGCTTACTTGCAACAACATCGCAATCATATCGCATCAAGAAAAAAAATAAAGTAATCATAAATTATATTCAACTTTTACAAGAAAACAAATAGATTCATTTTTGTGCAAGGTGGTCAAAGCGTTCCTTAAGGGTGGATAAAATGAGAACCATTATATTTGGATTCCCAGTGGCCGTTCCACAAGGCACCACATCAAAGGTCACTGCACAAGGTAAATTTGGAAGGACTGGGGATCTTTTTGTTTTTGAGATGATGCAGTTAATGATGCGGTTCATGAACAGAAAACAGAATTAGATGAGCAAATACCGTGGTGCCACAGGGATCACTGCTCAGGCCTCAACTATTTCTAATCTCTAGTAGTGACCTAGATGAAGGGTAAAGAGTCGGCAGGTTTGCTAAGGACACAAAATCAAATTGCAAAAAGGGCACAAAGAACCTCCAGAGGGATTGCATAGATTAAAGGAGTAGGAAAGAAGTTGGCAGGTAGATTATGATGTGAGATTAGGATTTTGAAATTAAGAATGAAAAGAACAATTTCACTGGGGTGTGAGTACAAACATTGTGGTGTGAGGGGATCAGAGTGTTCTAATAAAAGTTGAGCTTATTTTCATATGCTTAAGTACATAGACAGGTGCAATGAAAAACATACATGCAGTATGCAGTATTCACAAGAAAAATATAAATTATATGCAATGTTTACAATAAAACACAATTAGAACAATAATTGCATGAAGCACAAAATTAAAATGTAGGTTACACCAGGCAGTTAGGAAGGAAAATAAAATATTGACTCTTATTGCAAGGAGTGTATACTGTACATAAGGGAGATTTAATGCAACGTGGTACCACATGCAGAAAGGTTGAGCAGACTGGGCTTATATCATTGGAGTTTAGAAGAATGTAAGATGACTTTATTGAAACAAAGTTTTAAGGGGCATTGACAAGGCTGGTGCTGAGGGTATGTTTTCTCTTGCAGGTGTATCTAGAGCAAGGAGACTTAATTTTATAGGGAAGTATTGCCCATTTAAGATGAAGATAAAGAAAAATTCTTCTTCGAGGATCATAACACTTCAGGGAGTTGTTGGCAGAGTCATTGATTAGATCAAAAAGCATTGAATCTCAAGGGAATCGAGGTATGGGAGAGAGTAGAAAGTAGTGTTCAGGCTAAGTGTGGATTAGCTATAATCTTGTCAACTGGCAGGGCAAGCTCAGGAGGAGGAGTAGGGGTTCACCCCACTCATGTTCTAGCAAGAGGACTGGGGTCCAATCAAGGTAATTTGGACAACCATTCTCTTGTCTAATGAGCTGGCTCACCTGGGAAAGAGAGCAAGGCTTTAATGGTTGTCTCAGAGGCAACACCCTCTCAAAAACAGCTCAAGAGATTTTTGTCTTATGTCTGGTTAATGTGGGGACTGGTGTCTGATAAGTCTGTTAGTATGGGAATGGGGTGAAGTTAGTCTCATACATCTAGTGAGCCCAGCTTACATGGCAGTTGGATCCGAAATCTCCTAATGGGTTCACGTGGACATCCAGGCTTAATGATCCTGGCTGGGATGAAGGCTAAGTACAATGAGCTTCTACTTTTTGGAGGCTGGGGTCCCATATGTCTGGCTCATGTGTAAGTGAAGCTGGAGAATTAATCATTAATAGGACTAGGCTGTATCTGCAGGAGGGGACAATGTGTTTGTGTTGTAGTAACACCATCTTCAACACAGTACCTTTTCAAAAAGGAAGGGTTCCTTGTCCCTCCACTGAGGGTTGATGGAATTTTGCTCAAGGGACAATTTTGTTCTAAACTTCTGCTTAGGATCATTGGGGAGTCCAAGCAATTCCACTTCCACACAGAATCTTGAGTTCCGATCTGACAGAAACTGCCCAGATATAATCTGTAATAGGAAATACCAAAAGTTAAAGATCACAATGCATGATCTGTTCTATTCAAAACTACCTTAAAGTCAAGGTACACTGTGAGTGGTAGCTGTCATTCAGTGTAGCCTAACGATGAAAGAGGACTGGGAGCTCAGAGGATTTATTTTAATGCTGCATGGTCCTCTGGTGGTCATTCAACTTCTTACGCAGTCATGAGGTACAATAGCCAGGCAGGCCAATGCCTGGGATGAAGCTCGCAGTACCGGAAAGACATTAAGACCAAAACACACAGGAACTGAATTAGGCCATTTGGTCCACCATTTCAGCTTGGCTGATTCATTTCCCTCTCAACCCCATGCTTCTGCCTTCTCCCTGTAACCTTTGAAACCCTTCTTATCAAGAACTTATTAATTCACCTGGCCTCCACAGCCACCTGTGGCATTGAATTCCATAGAGTCACCAGTCTCCGGCAAAAGAAATTCTTCCTCACCTTCTTTCTAAAACAACATCCCTCTCTTCTGAGGCTGTAACCTCTGGTCCTAGACTCTTCATATCCATTCTATCTAGGTCTTTCAACATTGGATAAGTTTCAACGAGATCTCCCTCATTCTTCTAATTCCAACCGGTAAAGGCCCAGAGCCATCAATCTTTTCTATTCTAGTCCTCTCAAAATGAATGCTAACCTTGCATTTGCCTTCCTCACCACAGGCTCAACCTACAAATTAACCTTCAGGGAATCCTGCAGGTCCCTTTGCTCCTTGGATTTTGTTTAGTTTTCTCCCTATTTAGAAAATTGCCTATGCTTTTATTCCCAAAGTGCATGACCATACATTTCCCAACACTGTATTCCATTTGCCACTTGCTTGCCCACTTTCCTAATCTGCCTGTCCTTCTGCAGCCTCCCTGTGCTCAGAGATAATGTACTGTATGTATCCAGCAGCTGCATTATTAACTTCAATGTTGATATCTTCATCACTTACCCATCAATAACTCTATCAATTAGGGAAAATATCCAATGTCTACTTAGTTCACCTCATGTTCTTAGCATCATACCTATATTCAAAGCATGCACACCCTCCCAATTATTCAACATTGGGAGGCACGTGGAACCATCAAAATCCACAAAATGTGCAAATTTATCGTGTCTGTGCCAGCAGGAAAGACCCATTCAGCCTAATTCTTTCTTCAAGCTCTTGGGTATTAACTTGCTTTGCAGCTTGAATACTTCTTTGCTTATTTACATCTACAAATCTAAATGGAGCATCATAATTTCAGTACCATTGATGTTCTAATTGTTATTAAACAGAATTTAATAATCTGCACATGATGAGAAGCTGGACACAATTCTCTGCATCCACAGCAGGAGACAAAGATAACACCTGTCTCTAAAACATTTCAGGGTCTTGCCTCTCAATTCTGTTATCGTTGTCCTGATAAGCCTTCAAGAATACCGCATTTCCTGTTCCTATTTCAGGTTTCCAGGATCATGTTTTGTTTTACTTTCTTCAAGATGCCTATGTTCCACCAGTTCCATTTTCCCCCTGAACTCCAGTATCCACAACCCATCCAGCAACACCCCTTCCCCATCCAAAATAAAATCTGCTTCTCTACTACTTTTTTGATCTTTAAGACATTTGTGAACACCTGTCTTTTAGTTGCCCTGGCATCACCTTTGTTAGAGGCTTAGGAGCATCATATATTAATAGACAAGACCAAGTTCAGTGTATTCAGGGCAAAGTACCAGATAGAACAAACATAAACAGTGGGATAGGGATATAGTTTGCAGACAACTGGACAGGATTGACAAACTGAAGCCCTTGCATCTGAAGAACACAATCACAAACAATTGCCCCATAAAGAAAGAGACTCCACATTCATTAATCAGCCAAGCATTGGTTGACCTGATTATCCAAATTATGATATTACTAGATACATTAAAACAGCAGTAAGCCATTAGCCCACTGAATCTACTCTGCAATTCTATCCCAATACCATTTTGCCATTCTCTACCCGTTCTCCTTTGTGCCTTTTGTGCCTAAAAATCTCTCTCATTCTTAAATGTGTTCAGCCTCATGGCCACTACAGACTTCTTTGGTAAGGCAATCCCTGAGGAAAAGGTTTATCCTCTGGTAAAAGCCAAGTTGCCAGAGGAGCACAGCAAGTCATCAGTGATGGCAAAGGGATAGTTGATGATTTGGGTTGAGACCCTAGCCTCTCTTCTTCAGGGAGGTTTCTCTTCACCTCCGTGCTCAATGTCTTAACCCATACCCCGACAACAACAAGGAAAGTATTTAAAATAAATTGTGCTTGCAGAAGGGATCCTTGGCTACTTGTGGAATGATGATGAATATATTAACTCTTGAAGTTGAACAAAATTCAAACTTTACCAAAACGGACAATGAGCTTGGTGCAACAACATCTATCTGTTCAGCAGTGAAAGGGTCAAACTTCTTATCCGGACAACGCAGCAGCTTATGCTTCAGAATATAGCCACACCGCCCGTTGAACTCAAAGCATGAATTGTTCAGCTGCATGGGGATATCTAAAGGAAAGAAAGGTGATAAAATTATCAGATCATAATCAGAAAATAGTCCCTGGGGTTAGTTAGTCAACCTGAAGAACACAGTTAGTTTTAGAGCTATAGGGTCGATAACTAGTCCCCAGGATTCTGCGTCAGAGATCACGGTTTAGGGTGCAGGTTCAGCATCATAAGGTGAGTAACAAAGGCCCAAAATCACAATCAGGATACTCAATCAGCTCCTGAGATCTACAGATCACAATCAAAAGATACTGAGACAGCATTAAAGTCATCAGGTACAGAGTCAGGGTTGGGATTCATGTCCCAGCTCTTCCGTGAAATGCTGACCTGAGAAAAACTGGAAATCTGGAGCAACACAGTATCCTGATGAAGGGTCTTGATCCAAAATGTCATCTCTCCATTCCCCTCCACAGATGCAGACTGACCTGCTGAGTTCCTCCAGTATTTTGTGTCACTTTAAAAATAATAACTATCTTCAAAATACTCAATGCAAACGGGAGCCCTTCTTCAAACGTATGGCTAATATGAGTGGACATAATTTAAAGAGGAAAGTATGGGAGGGGGTGCGGGAATGTCAGAGGTAAGTTTTCTTTTACACAGAGTTGTGGGTACATGCAGCACACTGCCAGAGTGGTGGTAGAGGAAGATACGTTAGGGACCTTTAAGAAACTCGTAGGTGGGTACAGGATAATAGAAAAGTGAAGGGCTATATAGGAGGGAAGGGATAAAATGATCTTAGAGTAGGTTAAAAGGTCAACACAATATCATGGGTCAAAAGGCCTTTGCTGTGCTGTAATTTCTGTGTTCTATATTGCTGACTCTATTTAATCCATTGCCTACTCCTCTCCAAAAGTTTTCAAATTTACTGTTATGCCTTTTACTACCTCTGGTGGCCTCTTGTGATCATTATCCTAGATTAATCTCATTGCTTCTCCAGTTGATCATTATCTTCATTGATCTGATTAATTTGCTCCTTCATTCATAGTTTAAATTTGATTACTAATCTTACCGCCCTATAGGCCTCTCAATTCCAATCTCCATTACCTTTTGTCTGTACTTTCATCAGTCTCCATACTTCCTTTCCTAAACCTCGTCACCATTCCCTCCTCCTCTAAGAAACTTTACAAAACATACCAATCTAGACAAACTTTTTGCTATACTGTATGCTCTAATTTATGGTTCAATGTCAGATTTTATTAAATAAAAAATGATGAGTTTTACCCTGTTAAGCATGCAACTCTATAATTAATCTTTTATTGACCTAACTTCAACAACACTCAAGAAGCTCAGCACCATACAGGACATAGCAACCTGTTTGATAGGCACCCCATCTACAACCATTCACTCAGTCCACCACTGCCGCACAGTAGCAGCAATCTACACAACTCACCAAGACTCCTTCGGGAGCACCCTACCAGCTAGGCGGACAAGGGGAAGAAAAGGAGAGGTACACCACCATCCTCGAACCACGCACCATGCTGGCTTGGAAATTGTCACTGTTCCTTTTGCATCATTGGGTCAAAATCCTATTACTCCCTTCCTGTCAGCATTGTGGATACACCCACATCACAAGGGCTGAGTGGTTCGGGAAGGCAGCTCACCACCACCAGAGCCAGCTAGGGAGGAGAAACTGAACCTGAGAAACCCACAGCCCTTGAGCAGATGTGATAGGAAAAGAACCAACGAGCCCTGAACCCTGGCTCCGCTCTGCCACTCACCTGCCGTCTGGAAGTTGAGAGCAACCATCTGACAGCCAGCGTTCCAGAAGACATTAGGCAGATAATTTGAGGAATCCATTCTCGACCCTTTCGGGTAAATGCGACTCATCTGTCTCTTGTTGTATCTGTGTGAGTGTATAGGAACTGAGAAACCTTTGAGATATTAGCCAGTCCCTCTCAAGATGGGAGGATGGCACGTGAACCGAACGTAACAAATTCTACAGACTCACAAAGATTAGGTCAGAGGGAAGTGGTGGAATCAGATACGACAGCAAAGTGGAGAGACGTTTAGACAGGTCCATTAACATGCAGGGATCATGTGCAGGCAGACAAGATTAGGTCAGAGGGAAGTGGTGGAATTAGATACGACAGCAAAGTGGAGAGACGTTTAGACAGGCCCATTAACATGCAGGGATCATGTGCAGTTTAATCTGGCACCATGCTTGATGCACTGAAGGGCTTGCTCCTGTGTTGTACAGTACTGTGTTAGGAAGAAGACAAGAAGCTTGTTCTGAGAAACAGACCAGTTATAAACAGAGGACATAATGAGCAGGGGAATTTGGAGCCAGTTTTCACCATTCTCCAATTGGAGAGATTCACTCTTCAAAATGAGCTAAAACGGGGTGAGGATGGGCGGATGAGAGGGAGGGGAATAGTCAGGACTGGCATAGCAAGGTAACAGGAGCTATCAGAGGAGAGTGAGGAGGGGTGGGACAACAGGAAATAAGTAGGGAGGAGAGAGAACATGGACAGAATGGGTGGGGGGGGGGGGTTGAAAGAGCAGGAAGGATCAGGAAAGGGAGAGGGTATAAAGGCAACATTAGCTTGAAAATCTGACTTAACCTTGGACCAGGGCACTGAGATTCTGAAAAGTAGGTGGTGGGAAAACAGACAGTTAAAATATTATTTTGCCTCACTGATTACCAGAAGTCCTTTCAGAGAGATGTGATACCATAAAATGGGATTAAAAATAACATAGTACCATGTAAACTAAAGCAACAAAAAGAAATAGTAAATTAACTCATCAACTCATGGAGGATAGACCCCAGTGCAGACAGATCACACCTTCACAGTTTACAAAATCTAAAAGAGATCACAGAAGAACTATTTCATAATTTAATGATGTTATTTAAAACAGATTACATGTCAAGGAACGTTAGATGATGCTGCAAAGGTATCAGAATGAAGAGAGAAAACCTGTGCAGGAAGCTTTAAAGCATCAGCCTTAATTTGGTGGTAAGAGAAATAATACCATTTAAGGAGGAGAATAGAAAATAAATCTGGAACCAAAAACATAATGAATAGTCAGTACTAATTACAAAATGAAATCTTGCTTAAATGTAGCTCAATGAATTACTTGAAGTAACAGAAAGAAGAAGAAAAGAAAACCCTTAACCCCGAGTGGAGTCATCGGGACACCATCACGACGGCGTTTTTTTTAGCAGGCTTTCTTGTTTTTACGAGGCCGAGTTGCAAGCTTGACGCTCAATCCAGCACGGATGGAAAGCGTGCAAGGGAGCCGGATGGACTTGAACTCGGGAGCCTTCACTCTGAAGTCTGACACTGATGCCACTACGCCACCGGCCAGCTGAAGTAACAGAGAGGTAACGATGTAATGTTCAGCCGGTCAGTGGTGTAGTAGCATCCGCACCACATTTCAAGGTGAGTGGTCCCTGGTTCAGATCCGGCCAGCTCCTTACGTGCGTTCCATCTGTGCTGGGTGAAAATCGAGCTAGCAACTCAGTCTTGTGAAAAAAAACAGACAAAAGTGTTAAAGAAACACCCAATATACCACAAGATGTGGGAAGGAACAATGAGGTAACGTGGAAGATGTAATTAAAGAATACCAGAGCACAGGGTCAGCAGTAAGTACCAGAAGGGGTCACCAGTAAGGCTGAAGACAGGAAGGAAAAAGTTGGAGTAAAGTATGGCTATTGAGTGGCAGAGCGTGGAGAACGGGTCTCCAGCAAAGATCAAGTCAGAGTCAGCAGCTGTTCATGTGCGTTGAAGGCTTAAATCTTGCAATAAAAAAAAGATTCCATTTACAAATTATTGGGAAAATGGCCATTACTGAAGAGGACTACAGTACATTGATAAGCTTGCTGAATGAGCTCAGCATTAGCAGATAAATGTCAACACATATCATGGAGTTATAGAGTCACAGATCATACATGCCCTTTGGCCCATCATTCCCACCCACACTAATCTTATTTATCAGCCCCTTGGTCAGTAGCCTTCTATGCCCTGGTGACTCAAATATGCATGAGATACCGATGGGTGGTAAGAATGTTGAATCTAAAAGGCTTGGAGGAGCAAAGTGACTGTAGAGAAGTGAATTAAAATAGTGAAACAAGTGACAAGAACATAAATATCAAATGTAATTCTAAACTTTATTTCCAAAGGAATAAAGCTGATAGGTGAAAGAAAAGTTGCAATGATCTTTGTATTGAACCTTGGAGAATGGCAGACTGCTCAGTCTCCATAATAGAAAGGAAGAGAGGTGCCAGGAGAGATGTAAAAGTACATTTTCAAGACAGCTCCAGGGATCTTTTTCAGGAAAGATTGTACAAGCTGGGTCAATATCTTTGGAAGAGAAAAGGCTTAGGCATTACCAAAATAGGAGGTGTTCAGAGTTCTGATGGGTTTTTGCCAGAACTCCTGAGGGGCAGGGGAGAGCAAAACTATAAACCATCCATGTAAACTAGTCATCAAGAAATCAAACAAGGACATGTTTATCCAGAGACTCGCTATCATGCATTGAGGAAGAAACAACAGGTGTTCTTATGGGAGGGTTCTACAGGAACTTGAGGAGGAAAAAATTAGAAGACAATACAAATAAGATTAGAAAAGATGGGAGGTAACTGGAGTGAACCTCAAAAGCTGGCGTTGTCATTGCGTTAAAGTGCTTCTTCCATCACACATTCTATTTTGTATGATTCGATACATATTCGTAATTCTATTTGACACTATCGGAACTCCTCAATTAGATTGCAGCACATAACTCACTCTTTCGTAATTGTTATTCCACAGAAAAGCTCTTCAGATTCCCTGATTAGATTCCAGTACAAAGTCAACCCCAGTTATCTCTTATGTCATCTATAAATACGCCAGTTTCTTTGATTAGATTTCCACCTCACACCCAGGTATCGAATACACAAACTATCCAAACCTCGCAATTTAAGTTGTGGGATGGGTGGCGATAATTATTTGGATCGCCTAGACTATTCAATTAGACTTCACTCTGTAATTCACTCTTGAGAAGCGGGCACAATCTGCCTTGCTGTGCTGTGTTGCTGCCGATCTTTCTCTATCACAGAAATTTCTATTCACAATTACAACCAGGTATGAAACCACACCATTTAGCATGGAACTTTTGAAAAGATACTCCACAAGATCTACGGCGAATTTCATGAGCAGATCCAGAGCTTTGGTCTCCGTGAAAGATGAGACTATGTGGGATAGATTTCTTTCTGCAAGTAAAGAAGCCAGCGTTAGTAAGAGCATTGGGATAGTTTCAGTGGGATAAGGGAATACTCTGCATTATGCATGCAGATCACCCTTAAGCTTTCCGACATTCCGGCATTCTGGTGTCTGTTTCTGATATGAGAGAAGAACTCGAGCCTGTGCATACGATCTACAAAACAGAGCAGGAAATCAGAGCATCAGTACGAATCACCAGATCCACATTCGGTAAAACACAATAACTCTGCAACAGCAGGTTCTGCGGCTCACTGTTCCGTTACCAACGGGATGCTAACCTGACCCGGGAGATATAACGTCAGCAACATTACAGGGAGCCAGGGACTGTCCCTGTGAAATATTACAGGGAGACAGTGACTGTCACTGTGAAATATTACAGGAAGCCGGTGACTGTCACTGAAAAATTACAGGGAGCCGTGACTGTCACTGTGAAATATTACAGGGAGCCGGTAACTGTCACTGTGAAATATTACAGGGAGCTGGTAACTGGCACTGTGAAATATTACAGGGAGACGGTGAATGTCACTGTGAAATATTACAGGGAGCCGGTGACTGTCACTGTGAAATATTACAGGAAGCCGGTGACTGTCACTGAAAAATTACAGGGAGCCGTAACTGTCCCTGTGAAATATTACAGGGAGCCGGTGACTGTCACTGTGAAATATTACAGGAAGCCGGTGACTGTCACTGAAAAATTACAGGGAGCCGGGGACTGTCACTGTGAAATATTACAGGGAGCCGGTGACTGTCACTGTGAAATATTACAGGAAGCCGGTGACTGTCACTGAAAAATTACAGGGAGCCGTGACTGTCACTGTGAAATATTACAGGGAGCCGGTAACTGTAACTGTGAAATATTACAGGGAGCTGGTAACTGGCACTGTGAAATATTACAGGGAGACGGTGACTGTCACTGTGAAATATTACAGGGAGCTGGTAACTGGCACTGTGAAATATTACAGGGAGACGGTGAATGTCACTGTGAAATATTACAGGGAGCCGGTGACTGTCACTGTGAAATATTACAGGGAGACGGTGAATGTAACTGTGAAATTTTACAGGGAGATGGTGAATGTCACTGTGAAATATTACAGAGAGCCGGTGACTGTCACTGTGAAATATTACAGGGAGCCGGTGACTGTCACTGTGAAATATTACAGGGAGACGGTGAATGTCACTGTGAAATATTACAGGGAGCCGGTGACTGTCACTGTAAAATATTACAGGGAGCCGGTGACTGTCACTGTGAAATATTACAGGGAGCCGGTGACTGTCACTGTGAAATATTACAGGGAGACGGTGACTGTCACTGAAATATTACAGGGAGACGGTGAATGTCACTGTGAAATATTACAGGGAGACGGTGACTGTCACTATGAAATATTACAGGGAGATGGTGACTGTCACTATGAAATATTACAGGGAGACGGTGAATGTCACTGTGAAATATTACAGGGAGCCGGTGACTGTCACTGTGAAATATTACAGGGAGCCGGTGACTGTCACTGTGAAATATTACAGGGAGACGGTGAATGTCACTGTGAAATATTACAGGGAGCCGGTGACTGTCACTGAAATATTACAGGGAGACGGTGACTGTCACTGAAATATTACAGGGAGACGGTGAATGTCACTGTGAAATATTACAGGGAGCTGGTGACTGTCACTGTGAAATATTACAGGGAGACGGTGACTGTCACTGAAATATTACCGGGAGACAGTGACTGTCACTGTGAAATATTACAGGGAGCTGGTGAATGTCACTGTGAAATATTACAGGGAGACGGTGACTGTCACTATGAAATATTACAGGGAGACGGTGACTGTCACTGTGAAATATTACAGGGAGACGGTGAATGTCACTGTGAAATATTACAGGGAGCTGGTGACTGTCACTGAAATATTACAGGGAGACGGTGAATGTCACTGTGAAATATTACAGGGAGCTGGTGACTGTCACTGTGAAATATTACAGGGAGACGGTGACTGTCACTGAAATATTACAGGGAGACAGTGACTGTCACTGTGAAATATTACAGGGAGACGGTGAATGTCACTGTGAAATATTACAGGGAGCCGGTGACGGTCACTGAAATATTACAGGGAGACGGTGAATGTCACTGTGAAATATTACAGGGAGCTGGTGACTGTCACTGTGAAACATTACAGGGACACGGTGACTGTCACTGAAATATTACAGGGAGACGGTGACTGTCACTGTGAAATATTACAGGGAGCCGGTAACTGGCACTGTGAAATATTACAGGGAGACGGTGACTGTCACTATGAAATATTACAGGGAGACGGTGACTGTCACTGTGAAATATTACAGGGAACCGGTGACTGTCACTGTAAAATATTACAGGGAGCTGGTGACTGTCACTGTGAAATATTACAGGGAGACGGTGACTGTCACTGAAATATTACAGGGAGACAGTGACTGTCACTGTGAAATATTACAGGGAGCCGGTAACTGGCACTGTGAAATATTACAGGGAGACGGTGACTGTCACTATGAAATATTACAGGGAGACGGTGACTGTCACTGTGAAATATTACAGGGAACCGGTGACTGTCACTGTAAAATATTACAGGGAGCTGGTAACTGTCACTATGAAATATTACAGGGAGACGGTGACTCTCACTGTAAAATATTACAGGGAGCCGGTGACTGTCACTGTGAAATATTACAGGGAGACGGTGAATGTCACTGTAAAATATTACAGGGAGACAGTGAATGTCACTGTGAAATATTACAGGGAGCCGGTGACTGTCACTGTGAAATATTACAGGGAGACGGTGAATGTCACTGTGAAATATTACAGGGAGCCGGTGACTGTCACTGTAAAATATTACAGGGAGCCGGTGACTGTCACTGTGAAATATTACAGGGAGCCGGTGACTGTCACTGTAAAATATTACAGGGAGCCGGTGACTGTCACTGTGAAATATTACAGGGAGACGGTGACTGTCACTGAAATATTACAGGGAGACGGTGAATGTCACTGTGAAATATTACAGGGAGCTGGTGACTGTCACTGTGAAATATTACAGGGAGCCGGTGACTGTCACTGTGAAATATTACAGGGAGACGGTGAATGTCACTGTGAAATATTACAGGGAGCCGGTGACTGTCACTGTGAAATATTACAGGGAGACGGTGACTGTCACTGAAATATTACAGGGAGACGGTGACTGTCACTGAAATATTACAGGGAGACGGTGAATGTCACTGTGAAATATTACAGGGAGCTGGTGACTGTCACTGTGAAATACTACAGGGAGACGGTGACTGTCACTGAAATATTACCGGGAGACAGTGACTGTCACTGTGAAATATTACAGGGAGACGGTGACTGTCACTGTGAAATATTACAGGGAGACGGTGAATGTCACTGTGAAATATTACAGGGAGACGGTGACTGTCACTGTGAAATATTACAGGGAGACGGTGACTGTCACTGAAATATTACAGGGAGACGGTGAATGTCACTGTGAAATATTACAGGGAGACGGTGACTGTCACTATGAAATATTACAGGGAGACGGTGACTGTCACTGTGAAATATTACAGGGAGACGGTGACTGTCACTGTGAAATATTACAGGGAGCTGGTGACTGTCACTGAAATATTACAGGGTGACGGTGAATGTCACTGTGAAATATTACAGGGAGCTGGTGACTGTCAGTGTGAAATATTACAGGGAGACGGTGACTGTCACTGAAATATTACAGGGAGACAGTGACTGTCACTGTGAAATATTACAGGGAGACGGTGACTGTCACTGTGAAATATTACAGGGAGACGGTGAATGTCACTGTGAAATATTACAGGGAGACGGTGAATGTCACTGTGAAATATTACAGGGAGCCGGTGACGGTCACTGAAATATTACAGGGAGCCGGTGACTGTCACTGTGAAATATTACAGGGAGACGGTGAATGTCACTGTGAAATATTACAGGGAGCCGGTGACTGTCACTATAAAATATTACAGGGAGCCGGTGACTGTCACTGAAATATTACAGGGAGATGGTGACTGTCACTGTGAAATATTACAGGGAGCCGGTAACTGGCACTGTGAAATATTACAGGGAGACGGTGACTGTCACTATGAAATATTACAGGGAGACGGTGACTGTCACTGTGAAATATTACAGGGAACCGGTGACTGTCACTGTAAAATATTACAGGGAGCTGGTAACTGTCACTATGAAATATTACAGGGAGACGGTGACTCTCACTGTAAAATATTACAGGGAGCCGGTGACTGTCACTGTGAAATATTACAGGGAGACGGTGAATGTCACTGTAAAATATTACAGGGAGACGGTGAATGACACTGTGAAATATTACAGGAAGCCGGTGACTGTCACTGTGAAATATTACAGGGAGACGGTGAATGTCACTGTGAAATATTACAGGGAGCCGGTGACTGTCACTGTAAAATATTACAGGGAGCCGGTGACTGTCACTGTGAAATATTACAGGGAGCCGGTGACTGTCACTGTAAAATATTACAGGGAGCCGGTGACTGTCACTGTGAAATATTACAGGGAGACGGTGACTGTCACTGAAATATTACAGGGAGACGGTGACTGTCACTGTGAAATATTACAGGGAGACGGTGAATGTCACTGTGAAATATTACAGGGAGCCGGTGACTGTCACTGAAATATTACAGGGAGACGGTGAATGTCACTGTAAAATATTACAGGGAGCTGGTGACTGTCACTGTGAAATATTACAGGGAGACGGTGACTGTCACTGAAATATTACAGGGAGACGGTGAATGTCACTGTGAAATATTACAGGGAGACGGTGACTGTCACTATGAAATATTACAGGGAGACGGTGACTGTCACTGTGAAATATTACAGGGAGACGGTGAATGTCACTGTGAAATATTACAGGGAGCTGGTGACTGTCACTGAAATATTACAGGGAGACGGTGAATGTCACTGTGAAATATTACAGGGAGCTGGTGACTGTCACTGTGAAATATTACAGGGAGACGGTGACTGTCACTGAAATATTACAGGGAGACAGTGACTGTCACTGTGAAATATTACAGGGAGACGGTGACTGTCACTGTGAAATATTACAGGGAGACGGTGAATGTCACTGTGAAATATTACAGGGAGACGGTGAATGTCACTGTGAAATATTACAGGGAGCCGGTGACGGTCACTGAAATATTACAGGGAGACGGTGAATGTCACTGTGAAATATTACAGGGAGCTGGTGACTGTCACTGTGAAACATTACAGGGAGACGGTGACTGTCACTGAAATATTACAGGGAGACGGTGACTGTCACTGTGAAATATTACAGGGAGCCGGTAACTGGCACTGTGAAATATTACAGGGAGACGGTGACTGTCACTATGAAATATTACAGGGAGACGGTGACTGTCACTGTGAAATATTACAGGGAACCGGTGACTGTCACTGTAAAATATTACAGGGAGCTGGTAACTGTCACTATGAAATATTACAGGGAGACGGTGACTCTCACTGTAAAATATTACAGGGAGCCGGTGACTGTCACTGTGAAATATTACAGGGAGACGGTGAATGTCACTGTAAAATATTACAGGGAGACAGTGAATGTCACTGTGAAATATTACAGGGAGCCGGTGACTGTCACTGTGAAATATTACAGGGAGACGGTGAATGTCACTGTGAAATATTACAGGGAGCCGGTGACTGTCACTGTAAAATATTACAGGGAGCCGGTGACTGTCACTGTGAAATATTACAGGGAGCCGGTGACTGTCACTGTAAAATATTACAGGGAGCCGGTGACTGTCACTGTGAAATATTACAGGGAGACGGTGACTGTCACTGAAATATTACAGGGAGACGGTGAATGTCACTGTGAAATATTACAGGGAGCTGGTGACTGTCACTGTGAAATATTACAGGGAGCCGGTGACTGTCACTGTGAAATATTACAGGGAGACGGTGAATGTCACTGTGAAATATTACAGGGAGCCGGTGACTGTCACTGTGAAATATTACAGGGAGACGGTGACTGTCACTGAAATATTACAGGGAGACGGTGACTGTCACTGAAATATTACAGGGAGACGGTGAATGTCACTGTGAAATATTACAGGGAGCTGGTGACTGTCACTGTGAAATATTACAGGGAGACGGTGACTGTCACTGAAATATTACCGGGAGACAGTGACTGTCACTGTGAAATATTACAGGGAGACGGTGACTGTCACTGTGAAATATTACAGGGAGACGGTGAATGTCACTGTGAAATATTACAGGGAGCCGGTGACTGTCACTGAAATATTACAGGGAGACGGTGAATGTCACTGTAAAATATTACAGGGAGCTGGTGACTGTCACTGTGAAATATTACAGGGAGACGGTGACTGTCACTGAAATATTACAGGGAGACGGTGAATGTCACTGTGAAATATTACAGGGAGACGGTGACTGTCACTATGAAATATTACAGGGAGACGGTGACTGTCACTGTGAAATATTACAGGGAGACGGTGAATGTCACTGTGAAATATTACAGGGAGCTGGTGACTGTCACTGAAATATTACAGGGTGACGGTGAATGTCACTGTGAAATATTACAGGGAGCTGGTGACTGTCACTGTGAAATATTACAGGGAGACGGTGACTGTCACTGAAATATTACAGGGAGACAGTGACTGTCACTGTGAAATATTACAGGGAGACGGTGACTGTCACTGTGAAATATTACAGGGAGACGGTGAATGTCACTGTGAAATATTACAGGGAGACGGTGAATGTCACTGTGAAATATTACAGGGAGCCGGTGACGGTCACTGAAATATTACAGGGAGACGGTGAATGTCACTGTGAAATATTACAGGGAGCTGGTGACTGTCACTGTGAAACATTACAGGGAGACGGTGACTGTCACTGAAATATTACAGGGAGATGGTGACTGTCACTGTGAAATATTACAGGGAGCCGGTAACTGGCACTGTGAAATATTACAGGGAGACGGTGACTGTCACTATGAAATATTACAGGGAGACGGTGACTGTCACTGTGAAATATTACAGGGAACCGGTGACTGTCACTGTAAAATATTACAGGGAGCTGGTAACTGTCACTATGAAATATTACAGGGAGACGGTGACTCTCACTGTAAAATATTACAGGGAGCCGGTGACTGTCACTGTGAAATATTACAGGGAGACGGTGAATGTCACTGTAAAATATTACAGGGAGACGGTGAATGTCACTGTGAAATATTACAGGGAGCCGGTGACTGTCACTGTGAAATATTACAGGGAGACGGTGAATGTCACTGTGAAATATTACAGGGAGCCGGTGACTGTCACTATAAAATATTACAGGGAGCCGGTGACTGTCACTGTGAAATATTACAGGGAGCCGGTGACTGTCACTGTGAAATATTACAGGGAGACGGTGACTGTCACTGAAATATTACAGGGAGATGGTGAATGTCACTGTGAAATATTACAGGGAGCTGGTGACTGTCACTGTGAAATATTACAGGGAGACGGTGACTGTCACTGAAATATTACCGGGAGACAGTGACTGTCACTGTGAAATATTACAGGGAGACGGATACTGTCACTGTGAAATATTACAGGGAGACGGTGAATGTCACTGTGAAATATTACAGGGAGCCGGTGACTGTCACTGAAATATTACAGGGAGACGGTGAATGTCACTGTGAAATATTACAGGGAGCTGGTGACTGTCACTGTGAAATATTACAGGGAGACGGTGACTGTCACTGAAATATTACAGGGAGACGGTGAATGTCACTGTGAAATATTACAGGGAGACGGTGACTGTCACTATGAAATATTACAGGGAGACGGTGACTGTCACTGTGAAATATTACAGGGAGACGGTGAATGTCACTGTGAAATATTACAGGGAGCTGGTGACTGTCACTGAAATATTACAGGGAGACGGTGAATGTCACTGTGAAATATTACAGGGAGCTGGTGACTGTCACTGTGAAATATTACAGGGAGACGGTGACTGTCACTGAAATATTACAGGGAGACAGTGACTGTCACTGTGAAATATTACAGGGAGACGGTGAATGTCACTGTGAAATATTACAGGGAGACGGTGAATGTCACTGTGAAATATTACAGGGAGCCGGTGACGGTCACTGAAATATTACAGGGAGACGGTGAATGTCACTGTGAAATATTACAGGGAGCCGGTGACGGTCACTGAAATATTACAGGGAGACGGTGAATGTCACTGTGAAATATTACAGGGAGCTGGTGACTGTCACTGTGAAACATTACAGGGAGACGGTGACTGTCACTGAAATATTACAGGGAGACGGTGACTGTCACTGTGAAATATTACAGGGAGCCAGTAACTGGCACTGTGAAATATTACAGGGAGACGGTGACTGTCACTGTGAAATATTACAGGGAGACGGTGACTGTCACTGTGAAATATTACAGGGAACCGGTGACTGTCACTGTAAAATATTACAGGGAGCTGGTAACTGTCACTATGAAATATTACAGGGAGACGGTGACTCTCACTGTAAAATATTACAGGGAGCCGGTGACTGTCACTGTGAAATATTACAGGGAGATGGTGAATGTCACTGTAAAATATTACAGGGAGACGGTGAATGTCACTGTGAAATATTACAGGGAGCCGGTGACTGTCACTGTAAAATATTACAGGGAACCAGTAACTGTCACTGTGAAATATTACAGGGAGACGGTGAATGTCACTGTGAAATATTACAGGGAGACGGTGAATGTCACTGTAAAATATTACAGGGAGCCGGTAACTGTCACTGTGAAATATTACAGGGAGCTGGTAACTGGCACTGTGAAATATTACAGGGAGATGGTGACTGTCACTGTAAAATATTACAGGGAGCCGGTGACTGTCACTGTGAAATATTACAGGGAGCTGGTAACTGGCACTGTGAAATATTACAGGGAGCCGGGGACTGTCACTGTGAAATATTACAGGGAGCCGGTGACTGTCACTGTGAAATATTACAGAGAGCAGCTGAATGTCACTGTGAAATATTACAGGGAGACGGTGACTGTCACTGAAATATTACAGGGAGCCGGTGACTGTCACTGTGAAATATTACAGTGAGCCGGTAACTGTCACTGTGAAATATTACAGGGAGACGGTGACTGTCACTGAAATATTACAGGGAGCCGGTGACTGTCACTGTGAAATATTACAGGGAGCCGGTAACTGTCACTGTGAAATATTACAGGGAGCCGGTAACTGGCACTGTGAAATATTACAGGGAGCCGGTGACTGTCACTGTGAAATATTACAGGGAGACGGTGAATGTCACTGTGAAATATTACAGGGAGCCGGTGACTGTCACTGTGAAATATTACAGGGAGACGGTGAATGTCACTGTGAAATATTACAGGGAGACAGTGACTGTCACTGTGAAATATTACAGGGAGCCGGTGACTGTCACTGTGAAATATTACAGGGAGACGGTGACTGTCACTGTGAAATATTACAGGGAGAATGTGACTGTCACTGCTGAGATATTACAGGGAGACGGTGACTGTCACTGTGAAATTTTACAGGGAGCCGGTGACTGTCACTGCTGACGTACTGAATCGCTTTGGTCTCCACGTCAGAGAAAGCAGGTCTTTGCTTTGAAGCCAGCACAATGGAAGTTCACTGGGTTGCCTCAGTGACTAAAGTTTGAGCCTAAAGGCATCGGAGTTTAGTTTTAGTGAAACCTGAGATCCTAAGGAGAATGACAGGGTGTTGCTGAGAGGATATTTCCAATCATGTATGTGTTAAAACCATGGGCTTTTGCTTCAGACAGAGATGAGAATGAATTTCTTCTCTTGGAGGATGAGGAATCTGTGTGTAACTCTGCCTCAGCCGGAGTCACTGAATATAAGCAAGGAGGAGAATGACAGGCATTTAAATTACAATGGGATCAAGAGCAGTGGGAGGAGACCGGAAATGATGATTAAGATTGCATCACCCAGGATCTTGGGTAATCTTGGGTAAGAGGCCCCTGTATTCGAATTCCACTGTGACTTGATTACTAGTCTGAAACTTGAAGAAAAATCAAAATCTACTGCTAGCTTCCTTTTCGGCAGTCCCTTGGGTTTGTGATTGACTTGCATCCATTCTGGTTTCTGAGGTGACAGGTGAGAACAATGAAAGAACCACGTGCTCTCCTACAGGCAGAACGCGAGCTACCTAATGTAGCGGGCAGGTGCGATATTTTGTGAAGTGGTATAATCCTTCTGCAATTAAGGCAAATGTTCTAAATGTTCCTGATGCTTGGACTTAATATCAAGAATGCTCTTTCCACACTTTGTCAGGTCATGGGCCAGCGATTTCCAAGCATCATTAGGTATTGCATATTGCATTTCTTCTCAGAAGCTTCAGGCACACCTTTCAATCTTTGTGTTCTTCAAAGCAATGAGCGAGCGTGAAATAGAGAGTCTGCTTCCGCAGTTTGATGTGAGACTGACAGATGACATGGCCTGCCCAAAGTAGCCGGCTGAGTGTAACAAGCGCCTCAGTGTGAGGTGTAGTCCTGGGAGAAGATGCTGATGTTGTTGTGATGGTGCCATGGCCAGTGACTGGGGATCAATGCCACGGCTGTCTGTAAGGACTTTGTACATTCTCCCCATGTCAGAGGGTGCTCTCGTTTCCTCCCTCATTCCAAAGACATACAGTCTGTTTAGGGTTAGTGAGTTGTGGGCAGGCTGCGTTGGCGCTGGAAACATGGCAATACTTGTGGGCTGCCCCCAGCTCAATCCTCGGAACGTATCGGGGTCGTTGACGCAAAATGGCCTATTTCACTGTACGCTTCAATGATTTGATGTACACATGGCAAATAAAATGAATCTTAATCGTATTTTACTCTTTTCCTTTCAGTGAATCTGGAAGATTGTGCAGGGACGACAGGGATAAATTCTTTTCGGGGCCTCAAAGTGTCTGCTTCAGGTAATCCATCAGACTCTAAGATTGTAAAAAACCATCTCATCCACAGAGAATCTGCCTTCGTTACTCCGACCCAGACATTCCTCCAGACAGAGAATCTGCCTTCATTACTCCGACCCAGACATTCCTCCAGACAGAGAATCTGCCTTCCTTACTCCGACCCAGACATTCCTCCAGACAGAGAATCTGCCTTCCTTACTCCGACCCAGACATTCCTCCAGACAGAGAATCTCCCTTCATTACTCTGACCCAGACATTCCTCCAGACAGAGAATCTGCCTTCGTTACTCCGACCCAGACATTCCTCCAGACAGAGAATCTGCCTTCGTTACTCCGACCCAGACATTCCTCCAGACAGAGAATCTGCCTTCGTTACTCCGACCGACATTCCTCCAGACAGAGAATCTGCCTTCGTTACTCCGACCCAGACATTCCTCCAGACAGAGAATCTGCCTTCGTTACTCCGACCCAGACATTCCTCCAGACAGAGAATCTGCCTTCGTTACTCCGACCCAGACATTCCTCCAGACAGAGAATCTGCCTTCGTTACTCCGACCCAGACATTCCTCCAGATAGAGAATCTGCCTTCGTTACTCCGACCCAGACATTCCTCCAGACAGAGAATCTCCCTTCGTTACTCCGACCCAGACATTCCTCCAGATAGAGAATCTGCCTTCGTTACTCCGACCCAGACATTCCTCCAGACAGAGAATCTGCCTTCGTTACTCCGACCCAGACATTCCTCCAGACAGAGAATCTGCCTTCGTTACTCCGACCCAGACATTCCTCCAGACAGAGAATCTGCCTTCGTTACTCCGACCCAGACATTCCTCCAGACAGAGAATCTGCCTTCGTTACTCCGACCCAGACATTCCTCCAGACAGAGAATCTGCCTTCGTTACTCCGACCCAGACATTCCTCCAGACAGAGAATCTGCCTTCGTTACTCCGACCCAGACATTCCTCCAGACAGAGAATCTGCCTTCGTTACTCCGACCCAGACATTCCTCCAGACAGAGAATCTGCCTTCGTTACTCCGACCCAGACATTCCTCCAGACAGAGAATCTGCCTTCGTTACTCCGACCCAGACATTCCTCCAGACAGAGAATCTGCCTTCGTTACTCCGACCCAGACATTCCGCCAGACAGAGAATCTCCCTTCGTTACTCCGACCCAGACATTCCTCCAGACAGAGAATCTGCCTTCGTTACTCCGACCCAGACATTCCTCCAGACAGAGAATCTGCCTTCGTTACTCCGACCCAGACATTCCTCCAGATAGAGAATCTGCCTTCGTTACTCCGACCCAGACATTCCTCCAGACAGAGAATCTGCCTTCGTTACTCCGACCCAGACATTCCTCCAGATAGAGAATCTGCCTTCGTTACTCCGACCCAGACATTCCTCCAGACAGAGAATCTGCCTTCGTTACTCTGACCCAGACATTTCTCCAGATAGAGAATCTGCCTTCGTTACTCCGACCCAGACATTCCTCCAGACAGAGAATCTGCCTTCGTTACTCCGACCCAGACATTCCTCCAGACAGAGAATCTGCCCTCGTTACTCCGACCCAGACATTCCTCCAGACAGAGAATCTGCCTTAGTTACTCCGACCCAGACATTCCTCCAGACAGAGAGTCTGCCCTCGTTACTCCGACCCAGACATTCCTCCAGACAGAGAATCTGCCTTCGTTACTCCGACCCAGACTTTCCACCAGACAGAGAATCTGCCCTCGTTACTCCGACCCAGACATTCCTCCAGACAGAGAATCTGCCCTCGTTACTCTGACCCAGACATTCCTTCAGACAGAGAATCTGCCCTCTTTTCACATACTCATCAACATATCCTTCCTGTTATGTTTATCCTCCCTTGAAATTAGGCATTCCCACCCTTGGGTCCACAGACCCCCTTGCTTAATGGTTTTAGACTGTGACATAAAAATGGCTGTGAACCCTTTTCTAACTGAGTTCCACATGTTAATCATTGGTTAAAGAAGTTACTTTGAAATTTATTATTGGGTGTATTCATTATCCTGCCATATCCTCTCATTGTAGTCTCCTCCATAAATGGGATCACTTTCTCTATATTTACTTCATCTAACATTTCTATAGTATTAAGGACTGATGTTAGAATGCTCCTCACTCTCCCCAGCCTCAGGGAAAAGAGCCCTAACTTATTCACTCTTATCTGCAGGATAAAATCTCTCAGTTCTGTCATTACAATAATTTGCACTTCAAAAGAATTTGTGTTCTTCTGTTTCCTTGTTGTACAACCATTGTGTGGTTGGAAGCAGTAAATGGAATTGACCACTGCCAGAAACATAGGACACCTTACCCTTGGAGAGATCGAAGGAGACAAACTTCACGGGCTGAATGTAGTTGACGAGACTGGACATCTCCTCATATGCTCTCACTTCCTGGCCAGCAGTCCCCTATCAGAAATGGATACAGCAACAAACACATAATTTATCTCAGCTATAAACAGTCCCAGTCCAGCTTCAGAATCAGTACCAGTTTTATTATCACTGATATATATCATGAAATGTGTTGTTTTGTGGCACAGTACAAAAAATACTGCAAGTCGCAATAAAAGAAAACTGTGCTTAGAGGTCAATCACTGTGAACTGTGGGCATGTCCCAGTTTTGTCCGTGGGTAGAAGGCAGATCGTGCAGGACAGTGCTAGCTCATCCAGACATGACCAGGAAGGGATCATTATCTTCCTCCCCTTGAGAATGCAGTGGGGAATCACTTCCTCAAACTCCTATAATCCTGGTGGTGGTTAGTGTTGGGTACACTTCATTGTTTTGGGTCTAAATCCTGCATATAAATCATTTCCAAATACCTAGCAACAGGAAGGGCACGGACCAGGAATATATATATATATATAATATATAACATATATATATATTAAAAAAAACAGTGAGGCAGTGTTCATGGATTCATTGTCCTTTCAGAAATCTGATGGCAGAGAGAAAAAAGCTGTACATAAAACATCGAGTGTATGTCTTTGGCTCCTGTACCTCCTCACTGATGGCAGCAATGAGAAGAGGGCATGCCCTCAAAGGCAGGGGCCCTTAATGATGGATGCCACCCTCTGGGATTAAAGTCCAAAGGTTAACAATTCTGTGAAAGGTGTTTTTTCTCCTCATCTCCCCCTCAGCTTCCAGATTGCCCCTTAAGAGGAAGCATCTCTTTGCACCTCCCGTCAGAATATTTTTGTTTCAACAAGACCATCCCTCATTCATGTCACGAGACTGTTCAGCCTTCCCTAATAATCTATCCTCTTTTTATCTTCTCTCAACTGCTTCCAAGGTAAGGATGTCCTTACTTAAATAGGGAGATAAAACTTTGCCTTTCTCTTCTTACAAGTCAAGTTTAATTATTATTCAACTATACGTGAATATAGTCAAACAAAACAGCATTTCTCTTGGGCCGAGGTGCAAAACACATTGCCGACAGCACACTGCACATTTGCCAAATGTTGCCATGGTTTGCCCACTCACTAAATCTGATTGTATTTCTTTGCAAATCCCTGTATCTGATTTTGAATACAAACAATACATGCAGTCTCCTTTTGAAAATAAGGGATATGCTGGTATTGACCTCTGCAGTACTAGTTACTGTTCGCCAATCTGAAAACGGCCCATTCACCCTGATGCCCAATGATTGGTTAGTTGGACATACTAATCCATCACCCTCAACATCACAAGCTCTCATATTTTACAGTGTCCATCACGGCATCATTTCATCCAGTCATACCGAACACGATGCAGGGAATGAGGGCTAAACTTCCCATGGTGAGCCAGAGGCATTGACAGAAAGTGAACTCCCATGGGAACAAAGTAGGACAGGATCTTTCACAGTGAGCCTGGGGCTTCCCATAGGGAGTGGGGTAGAAGAATCTCTTAATGGGAGTGATGGACCTAGTGGCTTTTGAACAGCATTCTACTGGTTTCATGGTTAACATTCCTGAGACTGATAATCCTTTCATTTTGGAATCCATTTAATTGCTTGAATTTATATTTCCAGTTGCCATGTCATCATTCTGGCATGGGCCCCTGGCTCAAATTGGCACTCAACCTGAGTTGAATTGTGTGATCATTCAAAGCAATGGCCCCCTATCTTGTACCAACGCTGGGACAATGCGAAGGGATGCACAGCCTGTGAGTGTCCAATAGATAGAGTTTTACTTAACCAGTGTTGTACCTGCCCTAGTCCAGGGTTGGAGGAGATGTTTGTAGACATGTTCTAATCCCATCCTTAGGTGATATGCCAATAAAGTTTACATTTTTAAAAGTAGCCATCAGCGAATCAGTTCTTTATCAAAGATATAAAAATTCACTTCCCATATACACATCACTGCTCCATCCCTGAGATTCCAGTTCCCACACTCCCCATTCACTCAACACTCGGTTTGAAACATATTGGGTTCATTGAAAAATGTATTATTCTACCTTGAAATAATATAGTGAATGAAAAGAGTGTTGGAATATCAACAACATCCTACAGTTCAGAAAATCCGCTCGAGGCAATGCGACACTCCCAGGGGTGTCAGATTATGGGAGTGTTACCTTCAAAAGACTCCAAAAGAGTTCAACCCCATCACACTTCCAGAAGTAGCACTTACAAATCAATTTCTGTAAACAATTAGGAATCGATACTGTACCAGTTGAAGAGCACATCGAACGTGAATGACCAGCTGGATCAGAGCTCCATTATTCCTGCTGTCCCACCATCGGACATAGGAGTGGATTTAGGCCATCCAGTCCATCGAGTCTGCTCTGCCATTCCATCATGGCTGATTCATTATCCCTCTCAACCCTTCTCCTGCCTTCTCCCTATAACATTACTAATCAACCTCTGATTTAAATAGACCCAATGGCTTGACCTCCACAGCCCTCTTTGGCAATGAGCTTTACAGATTCACCAGCCTCTGGGTAAAGAAACTCCTCCTCATCTCCGTTGTAAAGGGACATCCTTCTATTCTCAGCCTGTGCCCACTACACTCACCCACTATAGTAGTGGTCACCAACCCGTCGATCGCGATTGACTGGTCGATCTTTGAGACTTTCCCAGTGGATCCCGAAAAAAAATGAAAAATAAATACACAAATACTGCTGAGAGATTGTTTCCAGGTTGCGGGATTTTAGTTTCGTTCTTTCTGCCCAGTGCGCATGTGTGTAGCTCCCCCGCCACGTGACTACACAGTGCACTTCAGTGGTCCCCAACCACCGGGCCACGAGGAAACGATATGATTTGTTGAACTTGAACGCACACCAGGTCATCAGTCACCTAACCACAGTGATACCCTCACACCAGAGATTACTGGTTGGCCTTGGGTAACCGGCGGCCTCACGTGGCTGGTGGGAAGTGCCGTTGCGACTGGCCTGGAGCGCGGACAGATGGGTGCCACCTCGAAACCTGTTTAGCACACCGAATGTTCGTGGGGAACCCGGTGCTAAAATATTCACAGATGACCTAATGGGGGCTCAGGGTTTCATAAGTAGCAGAGCAGCTACCTCGCTGCGATCGACTGAAGTGAACTTTTGTCGGCAGATAGATCCTACGGGGGGGGCGGGCGCACGCCCTTTCGCACTCCTCGCTCGGTCAGTCGCTCTCTCTGAACTGCGACTGCCGTGGCCCTGGCACGGGGACCTCCGGCCCTGACCTAGTCCTCTCACCCGACCCACGACCAACCGCACCTGGCCAAGGCGTCTGGCGGCAGGCAAGCGGGAGGCCGGGAGGCTGTCTAATGAGGCAATAAAACCCTCAAAACTGCTTCGGTACCTTGAGTCCAAGCACCCTGCACTTAAAGACAAACCCATTGAGTTTTGTCAGCGGAAAAATCGTGAGCAAGCGGGACAGAAGCTAAATGCCGAGAGCTGCGAAAACTAAATTGCAGAATCGACTGGACATAAGGAACCTCCTTTGAGTATCGCTGTATTCCGGTCGCGTTTAACACACCCCCCGTCTGCCGGTCTGCAAAAATATTGTCAATATTAAACCGGTCTGCAGTGCAAAAAAGGATGATGACCCCTGGTGGACATACATTATTTCTACTTCCGGGTTGTGGGATTTTACTTCTGGTCTTTTCTAATCAATTTAGTAGGGTCGATCTTGCCTTTCACTAAGGCCGAGGTAGGGGATCTTGGGCTTAAAAAGGTTGGTGACCACTACACTATAGGATACACCATCTCCATGTCCACACTCACGGTTTTTCAATATTCAATAGGTTTCAATGAGATCCCCCCTCATTCTTCTACACTCCAGTGAGTACAGGCCCAGAGCCATCAAATTTCCTCATACATTAACCCTTTCGTTCCCGGGATCATTCTCGTGATCATCTACTAAATCAGTGCACCTGCCCCAATCCCTAATATAATATGCTGAACTTTCTAGATTTTACAAGTGTGCAGCAGCCTTCAGGGTATAATCTCATCAGCCCAATGGAAACACTGATCTAATAGCACAGAGGGAAAAGTTCCCTACCAAAGCTCACCACCACCTCCCAAAGGTTCAACTTTTGCCACTGTCTGTACATTCTCCCCGTGACTGCATATGTTTCTTAATGCTACTCCTGTTTCATCCCATAGTCCAAAGTACTGGTTTGTCAGTTAACCGGTCATTGTAAACTGTCCCGGGATCAGGCCAGGGGATTGCTGGGCGACACAACTCAAAGAGATGAAAGGGCAGACTTGACACTGTGTCTTAATCAGTCCGTTGATGGAGAATTAATTCATTCATTCATTTATGAGTAGATAGACAGATCAATAGATAAATAGTGAGACTTTACTCATGCCTCATCAGATTCTTGTTTCTTCTGTTCTTCCTCATCCTCCTGGTCAATGTTGTCCTGCTCCTCCTCGTTTTCACACGGCTCTTCTTCAGCTTCACCTGGAGAAATCCAAAGACAAAAACTATCACTCCTGAAGGGCTGGGAGCTGCAGAGAAGGGTGTCGGCTGGATTATAGTGTACAATGGTGTAGGGTGACAGTGAGGGGTGTGGGGTACACCAGTGCATTACAGTGAGGGGTGTAGGGTGACAGTGAGGGGTGTGGGGTACACCAGTGCATTATAGTGCGGGGTGTAGGGTGACAGTGAGGGGTGTGGGGTACACCAGTGCATTATAGTGCGGGGTGTAGGGTGACAGTGAGGGGTGTGGGGTACACCAGTGCATTATAGTGCGGGGTGTAGGGTGACAGTGAGGGGTGTGGGGTACACCAGTGCATTACAGTGAGGGGTGTATCAACATGTTAGAGTGAGAAATTTGGGATATATATATAACTAAAGGGTGTAAAGTGTTTCAGTGAGGAGTTGAGTGTTGATCTGTATGGCAGTGAGGGCAGTACTATACCACCTTGTTTGCTCTGCCCATCTATTGATTCTCACTTGCATCTCAACACTGGGTCTTTACTGTCCACCTATGAGTAGCTGTTCTTAATCCTGGTACCTGCCAGCCAACTCACACTTCATGGTGGAGTGAGCAGTATCTGGCAGCTGCTGGAAAATCTTGCGAAATTTGGTAACCACTGTTAAAGAATGTTCTGGAGTCAGATATTAATTCAAGCAAGAAGCAGTCTTCAGTTGTTATTGTAAATTAAAAACAGTAAACTGAAATTAAAAGCTCCCAGACTACGAGATATTGTTTGCAATATGCATGTGCCAAACGTGAAGACGATGGGATTCTTTTGCATCAAACCAGGCAACATGGGCTAAGTTATTTGAGCCACTGTGACTTGAGTTCAGGATGGAAGACCAGATGGATGTTATCACTTAGTATTTTAAACGTGGTCACAATATTCAATTACCCACTGTTGACAACGATCTTAGGGTATAAAAATGTGATGTATCGGTAGAGTCTCGAGACAATGCCTGCGTGCTGTGATGAATAAAGACCTCGATATCACCAGCCTCAATGTCTCTCCGGTGGCTTCAGACACAGTCACAGTATTTGGGAGCTCGTCAAGCATACGTTTCAAACCTATTGTGTGGCCAGTGACTTGTCTGAGGGGGTGAGTGTTTAAACAGTCTGAGGGGGTGAGTGTTTAAACAGTCTGAGGAGGTGAGTGTTTAAACAGTCTGAGGGGGTGAGTGTTTAAACAGTCTGAGGAGGTGAGTGTTTAAACAGTCTGAGGGGGTGAGTGTTTAAACAGTCTGAGGAGGTGAGTGTTTAAACAGTCTGAGGGGGTGAGTGTTTAAACAGTCTGAGGGGGTGAGTGTTTAAACAGTCTGAGGAGGTGAGTGTTTAAACAGTCTGAGGGGGTGAGTGTTTAAACAGTCTGAGGGGGTGAGTGTTTAAACAGTCTGAGGAGGTGAGTGTTTAAACAGTCTGAGGGGGTGAGTGTTTAAACAGTCTGAGGAGGTGAGTGTTTAAACAGTCTGAGGGGGTGAGTGTTTAAACAGTCTGAGGAGGTGAGTGTTTAAACAGTCTGAGGAGGTGAGTGTTTAAACAGTCTGAGGGGGTGAGTGTTTAAACAGTCTGAGGGGGTGAGTGTTTAAACAGTCTGAGGAGGTGAGTGTTTAAACAGTCTGAGGAGGTGAGTGTTTAAACAGTCTGAGGAGGTGAGTGTTTAAACAGTCTGAGGGGGGTGAGTGTTTAAACAGTCTGAGGAGGTGAGTGTTTAAACAGTCTGAGGGGGTGAGTGTTTAAACAGTCTGAGGAGGTGAGTGTTTAAACAGTCTGAGGGGGTGAGTGTTTAAACAGTCTGAGGAGGTGAGTGTTTAAACAGTCTGAGGGGGTGAGTGTTTAAACAGTCTGAGGAGGTGAGTGTTTAAACAGTCTGAGGGGGTGAGTGTTTAAACAGTCTGAGGAGGTGAGTGTTTAAACAGTCTGAGGGGGTGAGTGTTTAAACAGTCTGAGGAGGTGAGTGTTTAAACAGTCTGAGGGGGTGAGTGTTTAAACAGTCTGAGGAGGTGAGTGTTTAAACAGTCTGAGGAGGTGAGTGTTTAAACAGTCTGAGGAGGTCAGTGTTTAAGAGCAATTCTCTGCTTAAATCTGTTTAGTAAATGACCATGGGATCACTAAGTGTCAAAGAAAACTGTGGAGAGCTGAACTGTTGGACATAAAAGTATTGTGGTTCCTGAAGGTTGTTATAGCCAGCGTGGTGGTGGGGATGAGCTCCCACTGCCTATTAAATGCTCTCGATGGAGTGCGTCTCATACAGCCTCTGACAACCCAGTGCTCCTGGCCGTCACGTGTGGTTTGGCTACTAAGCCCGACAGAACCATTTCTACTGACAGGAGAAGGGGCAAAGCTAGGTCACTGGCTCCTTAAAACCAGTTGATTTGGGCAGATGGGGCTTGTCAGCTGTGGTTGCCAGCTCATTTAGAAGGAAACCTCTGAAATCAAAGCTCCATTGCCTTGCAGGTATACCCACTCATGGGGAAGGTTTCGGGAGTAAACCCCAAGGGAAAAGTTTGGAGCTGGAGGCCCCAGGACTGTCAGACATTGTGCTCAACACTGACTGGCAACTCCTGTCACACTGCTGGTACCAAGCTGTATCGGTCTCTGCCTTTCCTTTGGATGCATCAGCTGCGTGGAGATGTAACAGGCTCCCCTTCTCCACGCAGCTGATTCATATCGTACTGTCCTGGCTTGCGTATCACATAGACCGCTGGAACGCAGCATCCATGGTCAGCCGCGACCAATGGAGGACCTCAAAGAAGGAACCAGACACTTTGGGCATTTTGGTGAGACTGTTGTGAAAGGTGTCACTGACTTCAGACACCGGGGTGTCTGTCTGGGAAGCTGTATAGCGGTACAGTATGCTTGCTTGTGAGTGTGCTTGTGTGTTTTAAGAATAAGTTTGTAATCTTGTAATGGACCTTTTCTATGAATGGCAATACAATGGGCATCATGAGTTCAGCGACACAGAAGTGGAAGACTGCAGAGTGATTTCATGTACAGTTTAGTCCTTTATAAATATGGGAATCAGTGTGGAGATATTTGAGAGAGAAATTATACCCAGGTACATCTGTTGGGATGGCACCTGTTAAAGTTAGACAATGAGCAGTCGCGACAGTCCTTGGCCCCGATTCTGACCACTCACAAGCTCTTCACCCCCAGGGGGAAGCAGAGTGTTTTGTCTGGGCTGCCTCACTTAGTGTGGCTTGTGGGAATGGAGAATTCTGATGCAAGCTGGAAGAAGTGATTGAAATTTGCTAGATGCACCCAAAAGATATACACGTGGTGGTAGAAGTGAAATGCCTGAAGCATTTATGGGACTGCATGGCCCAGGGAGTATGGGATGGTACATGGACAAAGACATCGCTGCTTTAAGGGGGAAGTGAGGCCTGGGGATGTGAAAGTAGCTGGGGAATGATCATGCCAGTAGTTCAGAGAGCCGATGGGCCTGCCATGGATTATGCTGTTTGTGAGTATTGAGAAAATGAGCAATACTCAGGGCTGGACAATCCAGGGAGCAATGATCGAGTGCTCCTGAAAATGCTGAAGGAAGATCTGAGCTCAGCCCACCAGGAAGTTGTAGGTTTTGGGACAACAGTAGCATATTGATAGCATCATAGAAACAGAAACATAGAAAACCGACAGCACAATGCAGTGTCGAACATGTCATTACCTTAGAACTACCTAGGCTTACCCATAACCCTCTGTTTTTCTGAGCTCCAAGTACCTGTCCAGGAGTCTCTTAAAAGACCCTATCGTTTTTGCCTCCACCACCAACACCAGCAGCCCATTCCACGCACTAATCACTCTCTGCGTAAAAACTTAGCACTGACATCTCCTCTGTACCTACTTTCAAACACCTTAAAACTATGCCCTCTCATGCCAGCCATGTCAGCCCTGGGAAAAATCCTCTGACTATCCACACGATCAATGCCTCTCATTATCTTGTACACCTCTATCAGGTCACCTCTCATCCTCCGTCACCTCAAGGACAAAAGGCCAAGTTCACTCAACCTATTCTCGTAAGGCATGCTCGCCAATCCAGGCAACATCCTTGTAAATCTCCTCTGCACCCTTTCTATAGTTTCCACATCCTTCCTGTAGTGAGGGCAACCAGAATTGAGCACAGTACCCCAAGTGGGGTCTGACCAGGGTCCTATATAGCTGCAACATTACCTCTCAGCTCTTAAACTCAATCGGATGATTGATGAAGGCCAATGCACCGTATGTCTTCTTAACCATAGAGTCAACCTGCGCAGCAGCTTTGAGTGTCCTATGGACTCGGACCCAAAGATCCCTCTGATCCTCCACACTGCCAAGAGTCTCGCCATTAATACTATATTCTGCCATCATATTTGACCTACCAAAATGAACCAGCTCACACTTATCTGGGTTCAACTCCATCTGCTACTTCTCAGCCCAGTTTTGCATCCTATCAATGTCCCACTGTAACCACTGACAGCCCTCCACACTATCCACAACACACCCCCAACCTTTGTGCCATCAGCAAACTTACTAACCCATCCCTCCACTTCCTCATCCAGGTCATTTATAAAAATCACGGAGTAGTGGTCCCAGAACAGATCCCTGAGGCACTCCACTGGTCACCATCCTCCGTGCAGAATATGACCCGTCTACTGCCACTCTGCCTTCTGTGGGCAAGCCACTTCTGGATCCACAAAGCAATGTCCCCTTGGATCCCATGCCTCCTTACTTTCTCAATAAGCCTTGCATGGGGTACCTTATCAAATGCCTTGCTGAAATCCATATACACTACATCTACGGCTCTACAATCATCAATGTGTTTAGTCACATCCTCAAACAATTCAATCAGGCTTGTAAGGCACAACCTGTCTTTGACAAAGCCATGCTGACTTTGCATAATCATATTATGCCTCTCCAAATGTTCATAAATCCTGCCTCTCAGGATCTTTTCCACCAACTTACCAACCACTGAAGTAAGACTCACTGGTCTATAATTTCCTGGACTATATCTACTCCCTTTCTTGAAAAAGGGAACAGCATCCACAACCCTCCAATCCTCCGGAATATCTCCTGCCCTCGTTGATGATGCAAAGATCATCGCCAGAGGCTCAGCAGTCTGCTCCCTTGCTTCCCACAATAGCCTGGGGTATATTTCTTCGGTCCTGGTAACTTATCCAACTTGATGTTTTCCAAAAGCTCCAGCACATCCTTTTCCTTAATATCTACATGCTCAAGCTTTTCAGTCAGCTGTAAGTCATCCCTACAATCGCCAAGATCCTTTTCCGTAGTGAATACTGAAGCAAAGTATTCATTAAGTACCTCTGCTATCTCCTCCGGTTCCATACACACTTTTGCACTGTCACACTTGATTGCTCCTGTTCTCTCACGTCTTATCCTCTTGATCTTCACATACTTGTAGACTGTCTTGGGGTTTTCCTTAATCCTGTCCACCAAGGCTTTCTCATGGCCCCTTCTAGCTCCTAATTTCATTCTTAAGCTCCTTCCTGCTAGCCTTATAATCTTCTAGATCTCTATCATTACCTAATTTTCTGAACCTTTTATAACCTCTTCTTTTCTTCTTGACTAGATTTACAACAGCCTTTGTACACCACAGTTCCTGTACCTTACCATCCTTTCCCTGTCTCATTGGAACACACCTATGCAGAATGCCACACAAATATCCCCTAAACATTAGCCACATTTCTTCCATACGTTTCTAAGTTATGCTTCCAAGTTCATTTCCATATTTCCCCTACTCCACTTAAATGCTTTCCTAACTTGTCTGTTCCTATCCCCCTCTAATGCTATGGTAAAGGAGATAGAATTGTGATTACTCTCTCCGTAATGCTCTCCCACTGAGAGACCTGACACCTGACCAGGTTAATTTCCCTGCCCATCATGGGCTGGGAAAATATATCAGAGGAGGAGGATGAGAAGTCATAAAGTGGCAGTGGTGAATGTAGCCGCTGTGACGTCACAGAGCACTTGCTTTGTGTCCCAGTAACCATGGCATGGAGAAACAGTGTCAGAACAAACACAATAAGGTGAAGGAGATGATTTGTTGCAGCTATGGCCTCCCAGAGAAAGCTGTAAAAGTCACCCACCAAATGGCAGCAATGCCTTCCCTGTCCGATTTGATTGCCGACCAGACTATAGAGCTGGTGAGGACAGCAACCTTCATTGCCAGTACTGGCCAGCCATGAATGTACTAAAGGTTTATTAGGGGGCCGACAATGTGACGTGTTAGTGGAGACAGGGCCATCTACCCTTGCCCACCAGTGCAGGAGGTGAAGCAGTGAGGGCAAGAGGAGTAAAGCCTCACATACTTGAGATTCAGGGAGAGCCGCTTCCTGTGGATTTTTGGGTGTACCCAACCAATGAGGGAACTGTCCTGGGGAATGACGCACTGCGTAAGGAGGTGTCATCACAGATTCTGGGACAGAAGTAACATGGACTCAGCAGGAACAGCGGACAGGTATGATCTCCAGAGCAGACAGTATGGCCCGTGGAGGAACAGTAGCCCCTAGCAGGGGCAGGACACAGGGCAATGTTGGAAATCATGTCAGGACGTCCCAAAGGTCAAACTTAGTCAGGAACTGTTGGAAGCGATGCAGCTGACTGCAGAGGGAAGAGCAATTAAAGTAAAGATACACCAGAAAGGAGTGAGTGCACAGTCCATGGGGCAAAGAGTAAAAAGGAACACAGGTTGAGGGAGGAAGAAGAAACTACTGGAACCAATCTAGTAAGATCATACAGAGTTGTAAAGGGCCATTGTAACCGGGTCAACACAGAGCAAAACAGCAGCAACATAGCGCTGAGCAGAGAGAGCCTGAGGGAAAGAAGACAGTTTTCCCATAGCTGGCTGACCAAGTCATGCAAGGGAAGGAACTGCATGAATAGGCAGAGTTTGTTCCAAGGTAGATAGGACCACAGGTGACGCTTCTGTTTGTGTGCAGAGGCGACCCAGTGGACACACTGGACTCGGGTTAACAGTATGACTCATCTTCTTGTCGCCCTCACAGACAGAAGAAGGGATCAAGTCCATCTATTAACAGTGTCATTACAGAGAATCTAAGTGATGAACACCAGCCTTCTGTGTCACATCTGACCACACGTGATGGAGGTAGACCCACAGATGAAAGAGAAGAGAAACATGAATGAAGAAGACAGAGCAAGAGTGTCAGCAACCCATGGATAAAGCATTAAATATAACTATATTCTGTAATGAATGCTGGACCTTGAAAGTAAATGATGAGATATTGATCAGAACAGAAATATATTGGGAAACTAGATGGGAAAGATCCAAGTTATGGCAAAGGCATTCATTCCACACCCTCGATGGCAGGACAGACTGAGCAAAAGGAGAAATTGCTCACAGTGTGTGAAGGCAGTCAGCCCAGCCTGAACGTGGAGTGCACACAAAAGGCCCGAGCTCTTTCAGTGGTTGGGCCAGCGACCCGGGAGGGGGTAACACCAGGGCAAGGTCCTTGCAGCTATTTGAATAGAGACCACCCCAACCCCTCCTGTAGATCGATCAAAAAGACTGGTTGAGAAGATCATTCTGATAATCTTGTGTCGTGGCGTGGGATGTGAACTGTTGCCTATGAATCTGAAACAAAGGTACTTTGCTGGGACCCTGCCCTCTGAGTAAATACTGACAGCCATTACTTGTCTATCAGATATTGAAGATATTCAATATCTGAATTGAAGACTTGTCTATCAGATATTGTCTATCAGATATCACATACATTGTGGTATGTAACCCACAATGGGCCAGCAGGAAAGAAGCAACGAGCACAAAGTTGCATTTTAAAGACTGGGTGATATTGAGAAGACAAAAGTTTCCAAGAAGAGAATGTGATCGAATTTCTGGAACTTTATATTGCCATCTTTGCTTAGGCTTGTAGACAGCCAGTTAGGGATGACAGTACAGATGTAGATGCACATAGTGACATGACTGGTTAGTAATTGGAGAAGGGATCCAAAGTGAAGGGCGTTTTTGCTGCCTTACTTTATTAGATCATTTGCCCTTCCTGGGAGTGATTTCTGTCTAGGGGTCACATCAGGTTATGGAGTTTTCTCAATATAGCAGATATTAATTCAAGCAAGAAGTAGTCTTCTGTTTTTATTGTAAATTATAAGCAGTAAATTGAAGTTAAAAGCCCATAGACTAAGAAGTATGGTTTGCAAAATGGTGACCGTAAGGTGTTTGTGTCTGCACATACCAAACGTTAAGACAATGGGTTGTGCTAATTGGCCTGCATCAAACCAGGCAACATGGGCTAAGTTATTTGCACCATTGTGACTAGAGTTCAAAGTAAATTTATTATCAAAGAACATTTATATCACCATATACAACCCTGAGATTCTGGCAGGCCAGACTGATGCTGTCACTTAGCATACCAAATATGGTCACAGGTACAGGCAATCAATAGTGTTTGTGTACGCAGAGACACAACATTAATTTTGGGCATCCGGCTCTCTATCGTCAGAAGTTTTTAGAATATCTATGCTCGATAATCGAAAGTCGATTAAACCTTCAAAGGTTCTGAACTACAATGTGCTTCCACTGTAAATATATGTACCTCAAAGGAACCAGTTGTCAACCCAAAATATCTAAGTCAACAATGGTATCAAAAACTATTGAATCAGCATTGAATCACCTGCTGATACCATTGATCTTAAAGGTATAAAAATGTGATGTACTGTTAGGTTTGAGAGCCTCTACTGAAGTATCTCCACGAGACTACCTGCTTAATGTGATGAATAGACTTCTATATCACCAGCTTCAGTGTCTCTTTGCTGACTTTGATCACCGTCACAACACTTAGAACTGAAGTCTGGTTCTTCTGCTATAGTCACATAACTCCCTAACAGCCCATATGCAGTGACAGAACAGAAAACAGTATCTGTTCTCCTAATTACTGACACCTATCGCTTGAATGACTGAACTTGAATGACCTGTGTATATGGTGAGATAGTCAACTTTCTCATTGCCTGCACTCTATTCTCATTCACCCAGGCTGCAAGTTACAAACCACTGGACAAAGGTGGAGGCTGAGGCTTCTCTACTCCATCCTCTGGGTCCTCATGCCCACCACACTTTCAGTCATGACCTCCTGTTCCTCTTGACTGATCAGTATCTAAGTTAATCAAAGGGATGTGAGTGATTCCTGGAACAAAGAATGCAAGGGACCTGCCCCTCCTGCTGTATCACATTTTCCAAATCTCAGGCTCCAGCTCATCTGAGCTAAAACTTCTTGAGCTGCAGATACTTCCTGAAGTTGTCATGAATCGCAATGCTTTTAGTCAGCTCCCACACACTGCACTTCCAAAACAGTCTGCTATATAAATAGTATAATCTGTTTAAGTAGAAAGCTTTACCACTAACCTTGCAACCCCAAAGTCTATTTACGATGAGCACTTCATCAATGGCAGTGTTGAAAGGAAAACTGTACCTATGTTCACTGTTTCACCAGCTGCTGGTTCCAAGTTCTTCCTTCTCTTTGTTCCCTGGCTTCTGTTATCGAAAACCTGGTTCTTCCTGTTCTTAATGAGGATTTTGCCCATCAGCTCCTGCGGACTAGGGGTAGGAACTCCAGGCTTCAGCTGCCACAGACAAGACATGCACATGATTATGATTTTGCTCAGATTTTGGGTCCTAACAGTATAATTCAGCCCTGCTGGGCACGTCCTGCAACTTGAACATTTATGATACATTACACATGCCAAGAAGCTTCCTATAGACACAGAGAATGCAGATGCTGGAATCCGGAGCAACAAACAATCTCCAAGTAACTCAGGGGGTCGAGCAGCAACTGTGGGGTGTGGGGAGGACGTATCTGCCGATGTTTTTGATCTAGACTCCACATCAGGACTGGGGGTAGTGAGTGAAGAGAGCCAGTGTAAACCGTGGGGGGCGGGGGGCAGTGGTGAAACATGGGGCCAGTAGGTGACTGGTGGACTGAGGGTGGGTGAAGGAAGAATGGAGGCGGGGGGAGTTGGCAGACGGGGACATGTAGATGACACCCACATGTAGGTTACACCCTACCAGAGACATTTCTTTGTTTGATACACTTCTCCCCCCCCCCCCCCACTTCTCTCGTACTAAAAATTATCTTCTCTCTCTATCTCTCTCTTTCCCAGTTCTGATAAAGAATACCAGACCCAAAATATTGACCATTTCTATTTTCACCAAAACTGCCTGACCTGCTGAGTTTTCCCAACATTTTCTGTTTTTCAATGTCTACAGTTTGTCATTTAAAGGCAAACTTCTCCAAATGATGCCAGCTTAACAGCTTTGCACAGTCTGTATACAGACCTGGCAGATGATGTGCTTCAAATGTGGGTTCCACCATTTCACCCCACCCGTTTGCCTCCACGCCTCCTGGTGGGGTATAGGTGCAGGGAGTAGGCCATTTCCTGTTGCTAAGGTGTCTCTGCATTATGTGTAGCCAGTACTGTTGTAAAGTTCACATTTCACATTACAATAATATTTGTCTTTGTTGGGCGAATTTTAATATTCAGTCTAAACAATTAGCATATGTGTAATCAGAGTCAGTCTCAAAAGGTCAGGTGTGTATAATGTGCATTGCGTAATGGAGAAATATGGAAATTATCGTACAGCGTAGTGTTAAAGGTAGTATGAAAATGATGTTAGGACAGCTATTGAAATTCATAGCCCTGTTAAACGATGTTTAATAACTGGTTTATATTTTCCAATGAGAGCAAAGTTCTGTCGAAAGTGAAAGCTGTGACTTTAAGCTCCCCCTGTAAATGTCACCAATACTGCAAGTGCCAGTGAAGGCAATGATTTGGAGAGCAGTCTCCCTCACATTTTGTGAACGGCAGAAGCTGCAGAAAGCCAAGCAGCCTGCTTTCTTTATCCAGTGGGTACATAATTAAAATTTTCGGATACAGAACACCAGTACTTGACCAGAAGTGGAAGGCGGAGCACAGAGCATTCTGTGTCCACTCAAGTGAAAGGCCACCATAATACAAACAGCCCTGCCAGCACTGCACACCCTCCCTACAAGCCCACACCCTCTAGACCATACTTACTGGATATTTTTCCAAAGCCTCTGTTAGTAGCATATCTCCAAATATGGTCCGGCAGTAGTCTGCCATCTTAGCTTGCTGCTTAGGGCTGTCAGAAGGTGAAGAAAACCAATCAGATACATATTGAGGAAAGAGAGGAAGAAGGAGGCAATTGAGAGGAAGGGAAAGAGAGATAGAGAAAGAGAGCATGAGAGAGAATGATAAAAGAGAGCAAGAATGAGAAAGAGAGAAAGGGAGAGAGAAAAAGAGAGAGGGAGATAGAAAAAAGGGGGGAGAGAGAGAAAGTGATTGAAAGAGAGAAAAAGGAAGAGTGGGTACTCAGTTGGGGAGACTGAAGAGGTAGTGGGGTAGGAACAAGAGTGGAGAGTGATGGAGGTGGCACAATTGGATGTGATAGAGAGGTGAACAGGTGCTGGATGAGGAGGGAGGGTAGGGGAGAGCGCTGGGGGAGGAACTGAATGGTGAAGAGAGATACAGAATTTCAGAGGGAAGGGAGTAGGAAAGAGAGAGGTTGGTATGGAGGGTAGGACAAGCACACTGAGGTGCTGGAGAGGGAGGAAGTGATAGGGACTGCTGAAGAGAAAATAGGCACAAGGAATTATATTCTGTAGTAGTAAGAGATCAGCATGAAGGAAGATGAGGACAACATTGGCAAAGGGCACTAGCCACTTTACTTCCATATAACTTTGTCCGTCTATATATTGTTTCTGCACTGGAGAACAACTGATCTTGTGAGCATCAGAATCATTTGTCCAGTCATTATTATCCCACAACCCAGTGAAAGGTGGATTTCGGTATCACACTGGTGGAAACATCTTGTTCTTGGAATATATTCCCAAGGTAACTCTGCCTGTTTTTCTGGGGTCTACAGAAGATACAGATTAAGCAGAATGCACAGTCAGATTTTGGCCATCTCTGGGAGGACAGAGGACATTGAGCAAAAAGACTTGTGCTAGTTTGGGACTTTTCACACATCTGTCCAAAGAACTTTACCACCAGTGGAATGGAGTCCTCAAAATGCTTTGGACATCCGGTTCCTTTTATGATGTAGGATGTGAGACAAGCTGCTACTGCACAGCAAGCTCCCACACACAAACAATGTGTTTCGCTGTTGGTCGAGGAAGGATACCAGGAACTGTCTAGCTCTTCCCCAGGGTATATTAATGAGATCTTCAGTGTCCATAGGGCCTCAGAGTCAAGTTGGCCTTAATTACCACAGCACACTTTTGCAAGCTGAAATTACTGACAGGGTGCCAATGTGTTTCTAATACCAGTGATCTTCTTACTGTCCCTTATGGTACAGCACAGGGAACAGGCCCACTATCCTGTACCTAACCATCTAAACTAGTTCTCACATGCCTAACTAAACTAATCCCTTTAACCTACACAGGAATAGAAGGGAGGCATCACACTAATGGGATTGTAGTACAGGTTCCCCTGTAGCCACCAAAACATTGAGGGGCAGATATATAAACAGGTTAAGGAAATGTAAAAGTGATAGGGTTGTTGTCATGCAGGATTTCAACTTCACTAATATATAAACTGGGACCTTCTTAATGCAAGCGATTTAGATGGGGCAGAATTTGTTAAGTATATCCAAAAGAGTTTCTTAAATCAATATGTAGACAGTCCAATGAGAGGAGGGGCTGTACTGGAGCTGGGGTTGTGTAATGAGCCTGGCCAGGAGACTGACCTTTCAGTGGGAACACCGACCACAACTCTTTAACTTTCAGGATGGCTAAAGGTAAGGATAGGTACGGTCCTTGTGGGAGAGTTTTAAATTGGAGTTGGGGAAATTGTTAGGCAGGAACTAAGAGTTCATTGGGAATATCTTTTCTCTGGCAAGTCCACATCAGACATGTGGAGGGTGTTTAAAGATCAATTGTACAGGGTACAGGAAGGGTATGTTCCTGTTAGAAGGAAAGACAGGGATGGAAAGGTAAGAGAACCTGGGGTGTCCAGAGAGGTGATGAATCTAGTCAAGAGGAGAAAGGAAAAGTATGTAAAGCTTCGGAAGTTAGAATCAAACAGAAAACATGAGGATTATAAAGAAGACAGAAAAGAACTAAAGAAGAGAATTAGGAAATCCAGGAGGGGCCATGAGAAGTTCTTGGCAAGTGGGATTAAGGTGAATTCCAAGGCATTCTATATATACATCAAGAGCAAGAGGATAATGAGGGACCACTCAAAGATAAAGGGGGGAACATTCGCTTGGATGCAGAGAATACAAGTGAGGTTTAATGAGTATTTTGCTTCAGTATTTATTAAGGAAAAGGTCATGGAGACCTGGAGATCAGTGCTGAGTGTTTAAATACATTAGTGGGTTTAGAGGTCAAGGAGGAAGATGTGTGGGGCCTCCTAATGAGTATTTAGGTGGATCCCTAGGGCTTGATAGGATTTAGCCCAGGTTGTTGAAGGCAAGAGACAAGATTGCTGGGGCCTGGACCAGTATCTTTGTGTCCTCTCTAGCCATAGTCGAGGTCCCGGAGGACTAGTGAGTGGCTAATGTTGTACCTCTATTTAAGAAGGGAACAAGGGAAAATTCCGGGAACGATGGACCAGTGAGTGTCATGTCAGACATAGGGAAATTGCTAGAGAAAATTTTTAGGGATAGAATATAGGATATATTTGGAAACCCATGGCCTATTTAGGGAGAGCCAGCATGGCTTTGTCTGGGGCAGGTTGTGTCTTACCAACTTGATTGAGTATTTTGACAAGGTGGCAAGAGAGACTGATGAAGGTAGGGCAGTGGATGCTGTCTATATGGATTTTATTAAAGCATTTGACAAGGTCCCTCATGGGAGGTTATTCCAAAAGATTAAGATGCATGGGGTCATGGTGAATTGGCTGTTTGGATTCAGAACCGACTTGTGCATTGATGAGAGAGGGTAGTGGTTGAAGGGACTTATTCAAGATGGAGGTCTGTAATTGGTGGTGTTCCACAGGGATCTGTGCTGGGACCTGTGCTGTTTGTGATGTATATAAATGACCTGGATGAAAATGTAGATGTGTGGAACAGTAAGTTTGCAGATGATACCAAGATTAGTGGAGTTGTGGATAGTGTCGCAGACTGACAGAGAATACAAAATGATATAGATCAGTTGCAGATATGGCAGATGGAGATAACCCAGATAATTGTGAGGTGGTGCACCTCAGTAGGACAAATACAAGGAGACAGTATACTGTTAAGGGCAAGATCTTTACAATGTTGCTGAGCAGAGAGATCTTGAGGTTCGTGCATGTGGCTACACAGGACGATATGGTGGTTAAGGAGGATAATGGAATGTTTGCTTTTATCATTGAGTTCAAAAGTCAAGCGGTTATGTTGCAACTTTATAGAACTCTGGTTACGTCTCATCTGGAGTATTGTGTGCAGTTCTGGTTGCTCTGTAGGAAGGATGTTGAGGCTTTGGAGAGGTTCACCAGGACGCTGCCTGGTCTAGAGGGCATGTGCTATCATGACAGGCTGGACAAACTTGGGCTGTTTTCTTTGGAGCCACGGAGGCTGAGGGAAGACCAGAGGGCATGCATTGAGCGTGAGAGTGGGTAGGTTCAAAGAGGATGTGAGGGGTAAGTCTTTTAACTCGGAGAGTGGTGGATGCCTGGAATGCACTGCCTGTATATGATAGAGGCAAATACATTGGAGGCTTTCAAGGGACATTTAGACAGGTACATGAATATGAGGAAGATGGAGACATTGTGTAGAAGGGATTAGTTTTTGGGGTTTTGATTCACTTTTCAGTTGGCTCAGCACAACATGATGGGCCGAAGGGCCTGCTCCTCTCCTTGTACTGCTTTAAGTTCTATGAGCACTGTGATTTGGGGTGGTAAGGCCAGGTTTATCAAAAGCTCAGCTACACAGTGAATGGGATGTTGGTCACACCCAACGTTTAAACCCCACTGCTCTCTTTCTGAATCCATTATCTTCCCATTAAAAACTCAAATCAAAGAGTCGAATTTACTTACGAGTCAATGTGATTCTCAAAGGAGAGGATGACTGGGTACTGGGAGGTTTTGAAAGCACTCTCTGCTATGGCCTCGATCACGTCCTGTCACATGAAATATTCATAACAATTTCATTTCCAATAAATGTTGATTGTTATATTCAATTGGTTACACTCAGGCATTGAGCTACGGGCCTTCACGAGAAGACCATTCTGCCTGTTGAGCTGGCACTACTATTTATTAAGATCATGGATACACTGCTCAATTTAATTTACCTGCCTATGCTTGATATTCCTCCAGAACCTTGCTTAATTGTTTATCTAATGCTGCTTACCTGTGATACTGTTGCAAGTAAGTTTTTCAAACACCTGTGTATACATACGCTTGTGCAGATGGCAATGAACCCGACTTTGATTCTGGCTTCTTGAAACTCTTGAATAATGTGCTTCATGATCATCACCACCGACATCATCATCGTTATGTGTCATGTCATATGACGTGAGCCATCATGCTCTTCTATTCACGACCATGATTACTCTTGGTAAATTTTTCTACAGAACTTGTTTGCCATTGCCTTCTTTTGGCCAGTGTCTTTACAAGACGGGTGACCCCAGCCATTATCAATACTCTTCAGAGATTGTCTGCCTGGTATCAGTGGTCACATAACCAGGGCTCGTGATTTGTGATATGCGCCAGCTGCTCCTAAGACCATCCACCACCTGCTTCCAGGGCTTCACATGACCCTGATCGGGGTGATAAGCAGGTGCTACACCTTACCCCACAGGCCAGCAATGGAAGGAGCTCCTTACACCTCCTTTGGTAGAGACATATCTCCATTCTGCCACCCTGTGATATGTTTTGTATTTGGCCTAGCCCTAATTTTGTTCTGCTCCCTTGTGGATTTCCTCACCAGTGTAATAGCGTCTCTGAATGATGATAAGGGAACTAGAAGCAGGCATAGGCCATTCAGCCCCTTCTGTCTCAATAGGAACATGGCAGATATTTTACCACAGCACCACATCCCTCAATTCCTCTACCATACTCAGTCTTAAACATACATGGCAACCGATCCTCCACACTCCTCTCGATAGAGAACTCCTGAGAGTTACCACTCTCTGATGAAGAATCTTCTTTCATCTCTGTCCTGAATGGTAGACTTCTTAATTTTGAGATAGTGATGCTGATCCAGACTTTTCACTCAGGGAGACTGAAACTGTGAGGGGGTAGGAGGTAGAAATGGGCAGAGTGGGGTCAGGAAACTGTGAGGTTGGTGGCATGGATAGGATTTGATGAGGTCGGTGATGGTGCAGGAGACAATGTACTGATCAGCCTGAGCAAGGGCCTTTTCAAGGAGTAAATAAGAGGAGATGTCTGGGAGTTGCAGCCTAACTTCAGCAAGGAATTGGTCAGCCCGACAGACTACAACACAAGCGTTTAGTCTGCAGACTTGATGTGGATTGGAGTTGTTATGGAGAGAGTGGAAGGCAAAGCTTTCTGATGGGGTAAGGTTCAAAGAGGAGGGGGGAGTGCTGAAGTCGAGACCATTGATGTCTCATTGGCAATTAGAGATAAAAAGATCCAGAGTGGGCAGTAACCCCAGTGCAGGTGTCCAAAAAGAGGAGGAGGGTTGGAGATGGGAGAGGGGTCATCGGTGTGAATTGTGGAAGTGGATTCTGACATGGAGGCAGCTGAAGAAGAGCTCAGCTCACTGAGGTGTGGGTGCAGAGAAACAAAGGCTGAGGACAGAATATTCTGCCGCAGAGAAGCAAAGGTCGAAGGGAATGGTGAAGACACTGCACGGATTAGAGCCGGGATCAGAGGGGGTAAGAGGGTTGATAGCGTCAGAGGAGAGGGGAGGGCTGGGGTGTTCAGGGAAGGTTGAGTGGGAGAAAGATACGGGCTCCAAGGACTCAGGAAGTGACGTGGAAGCCTGAGAGACCCAGGGGTGGGGAGTAGTGGTGGGGGAAGGGGAGCCCAGAGGCCCTGCGGCAGTGAGAAAGGTCTCGGCCTGGAGGTAGAGGCAGCCACAGTCAGGGCTAGAGCCAGAGATGGAGGCCATTCAATTCACAGTCTGAAGGTGTCCAAGGCCATTGAACCAGATTTGGAGATGGCAGGATCTGTGGTCTGGTGGCCTTTAACCTGATTGCACGAACATGGATTTCTCAAACCCCTTCCCCTCTCCTCACCTTATTCTGGCCTCTTCTTCCTTCCTTTACAGTTGAAGGGTCTCAGTCCAAAATGTCAATGTTTTCCCTAGACGCTCCCTGACCTGCTGTGTTCCACCAGCATTCTTTTCTATCTCAGTTCTCCAACATGGTTTGTCTTTCTCCTTTGCTCTATACTCATTGAACTTCTCCTTCTTAAATCCCCATCAGACAAGCCTCCACACCATCTCTTATCCACTTATATCATTCAGTTTCTCTTTACTCTCCAACATCACAGATTTTCCTCTGTTCTCGCCACAGCCTCCCCTTTCTCTGCAACTGAAAATGTTTGATTTCTATCTTTTCTACATTGCGATGAAAGTTCAACAACTGAAACATTATCCCTGTTTCTCTCTCCACAGATACGCCTGACCTTTTGAATATTACCAGCATTCTCTATTTTATTTCAAAAATTAAAGGTTTGAGCCATCACTTAAATAAAACCGTGTGATACTCTTATGGGGGACAGAATTTGTAAGGTTACCTTGAACAGAATTTCCGTTGTCATGGTGTAACCGTGTGTGATGATGGGCTCCTCCTCGGGAGGCTTGCCTTTCCAACAGTCAAGCTCCAGACAGCGACACCCAGCAAGGAGGGCCTGGCGGTACATCTCCGGGGATGAAAGCCCAGAGAATTGCCCGGCTGTGTGGACAGCAGAGAAGATCATTATTAAAGGGAGGAAGACTCACGGACTGCTGATTTTGTTTTCAACCCCCCCCCCCCCCCCCCCATAACTCTTACCTGTCAAGAACTTACCAATCTCTGCTTTATTTATACCAAATGACTTGACCTGCACAACCTTCTATGGCAATAAATTGCACTCTGGCTGGTGAAATCCCTTCCCATTTCAGTTTTAAAGGAATATGCCTTTATGTCCTCAGATCCTAGACTCTCCGACTACCGGAAACATCCTAACCATTCTATCCACCAGGCCTTAAAGTATCCACTAGGAGATGTTCCCCCCCACCCCCCCACCCCGCCTTCATCTTCTGAAGTCCATCAAGGTGAGAATCATCAAAAGCTCCTCATATATTAAGATTTTCATTCCAGGTGAAACTCCTCTAGACCCTCTCCAGAGGTGGCACATGTTTCCATAGATACAGGGCTTACAGTATTCCAAATATGGTCTGAAAACCTCAGCAGTGCATTTTGTTTTTATATTCCAGTCCTCTCGAAATAAATACTACTACTGCTTTTGCCTTCCCTACTACTATACATCCACTCAGTACAAACTTCCATTAATGAACATGTTCAGCTGTGCCACACGTGTTCTGCACACACATGATCAATATGGACATGAGGCCTTCTTCGCTTTGCATTGGGGGAGCTAAAACAGTGTTTTGCAGGATGCTAAAGCTGTTTTTTTAACATGCCAGTTTGGTGTGCATCTTCTAAAGTGACTGCACTTGATCATGCAACTGCAACCTCAAGAATCAACGAGACAGTCCAACCACACAAGCGGCACTTCTGATGCTGTAGATATAGATTGCTGAGACACTAGAACCAGTTCTGGAGAAAGTGGGACCTGGACAAGCAAGGGGTGTTTACTAGTGCTTTTGGGGAAGGTTTCTAAAATGGGATAAAGTGCATAGTGACTAGGGAGAGAGATGTAAGGATGAGTGAAAGGAAAGAAACAGTAGAATACGAAGATAGGGAAATCAAGGTCAAGGCAAATAGAGGCACAGCACAAAAAATGTCAGACGATTGGGAGAGAAAACCTGGGCGAGAGATGGGTTATCCATTTGGGTATATGTTAAAAACAGCAAGGGAAAGAAGACACTGGTAGGAGTAGTGTGTGGATCTCTAACCAGAGGCTGCACTGGTAAAAATCAATAATTAATGACAACATGTAAAAAGAGCATCTCAATACTAGCTTGAGTTGATCAAGTTGGAAATGGTATCTCTGAGAACTAATTCCGGAGTGCATTGGAGATACATCCAAAAACCAACATACTATGGAGTCAGCATGGGAGATGGCTGTCAAAGAGTCACGTTTACTACATGACCTCATGAGCAAACTAACAAGGGGTACATAAATGGGAATGATTTTCTTCAAATGTATAAAAAGGACAAAGTGATCTATGTGAACATAGACCCTTAGAGCAAAACACTGGGGAAATAATTGTGAGGAACAAGAAAGTGGCAGAGCAGTTAAACAGGTTTTTATGGTGGACAATACTACAAACATCCCATTAATAATGAATAATGCTAGGGAAGAATTAAAAGCAATTTCCAAGAGCAGAGAACCGGTACTTGGGGAAATAATGGCTAAAGCCTAATGTCCTCTATACTGATCAGCAGGATTTTCCAGCTTTCATACTCCAACCCCATGAAATGAGGGACAAAGTTTTATTAGTGTTTTTGTGTGGTTATGTTCGTGCTTCAAGCAGCTTTCTGCAGTTTTTTGCCTCTTAAATAGCTCTCCTATGTTTTCTTCCAAAGTGAACACCTCTCATTTTCCCACCTTATGCTTCATCTATTTGATTTATGCTCAACTACCTACCTAACCTATTATTATCTCTCTGCGAATTGTTTATATCTTCCTCAGAACTTGTCTTTAAACATATTTTTGTACTCTCTGCAAATCTGAAAATGTACGTTCATAACCTTCCTAGAACACCAGAACTGACCGCAGTGGTATCCCAACAGATTAGCAACCTGATAATAATCTCCTTTCTCCCTGCTCTCTGCTTCCTGTCTGTTAGTGAATCCTTTATCCATGCCAACATGTCAGGCCCAACACCACAGGTGCTTGAGACTCCACCTCAAGTGAGGAACCCAGTTAAATATTGTCTGGAAATCCAAATTCAGTACATCTCCTGGTTCCCTCCATCCACAATGGTGAAATTTCTTGCAAAAAAAACCTTAATAAATCTGTCAGAGACAATTTCCCTTTGTGTAGCTATTCATGGCATTCAGGAGGACCACATCTGGAGTAATGTAAATGGTTTTGATTCCTCTCTTTAAGATACCATTTCACTGGGGCTGTTCAGACTTCACCAGGATTGTCCTGCTAGAAGAGTTAAACAGATTGGGATTCCACTCAGCACAGTAATTCAGGGTAAACACAACAATACATTTCTGTCAACCTGAAGATCTAGCTCTTTGTATTATGCTCTCAACAGTGTTTAGATGATTTTCAAAACAAGTTGCACAGCGCAATTACCAGACCATTAAGTCGGTTAACCAAAGGTTTGTCTAAAAGAGTTGGCTAAAAACAGCAGCTTAAAGGAGAGGAGAGAGGTAAGTACTGAGTGGTTTGAGAGAGGAATTCCTGAGCTTGGTACATCAGGAGCTACAGGTACTGTCCACTTTTACGGGTACAGTTAAATCCTAGATCAAAAAGAGACCATACAATGCACATTATTGATTTTCTTATTTATAAAGTGTGCTAAAACTCTGATAGCCTTTCAGAGAAAGTTGACTTGACAAGTACCTGGAATGGGCTGGTTGTTTACAGAAGGACAGGATAGGCTAATAACAACTAGAGTCTAGGAGATAGTGAGAGGATTCAATTGAGATAGGATCCTGTGGATGTAACAGAGTGGATGTGAGAGAATCTAGAACTAGAGGCCACTATCTAAAAATAAAATGTTGTTCATTCAAAACTGAGATGAGGTGATTTTTTAAATATTTCTTTCAGAGGGGTGTGAACCTTTGGCATTCTCTTCCATAAAGCAATTTATTTTTAGAGGTATATTGATTCTTGAAGCAAGAGGATAGCCGGTGACAGGATTTCAAAGCGCAGGTTACAGCCTGGGTCTTATTAAATGGTGGAACAGGCCCGAGGAGTGGAGTAACCTACTTCTGATTCGTATACTATGAGAGGACAGAGATAATCAGGGGGTGTAGGCTGGAGGAGGTTGCGTGAAAAGGGAAGGGCAAGTATTGAGCTACTTACGTTCAAGGTTTTTTAACCAGAAGCTAAAGTAGACCAGCAAACAAGGGGATAGGAGCGAGTCAGGACAAGGATCTCTCATTTTCAGAGGAGGCCGTTGGAATAGTCAAGTTTAGTGGTAATAAAGGCATAGATTATCACAAACAAGAGGAAATCTGCAGATGCTGGAAATCCAAGCAACACACACAAAATGCTGGTGTAACACAGCAGGCCAGCCAGCATCTACAGAAAAGAGTAGAGTTGACATTTTGGGCTGAGACCCTTCATCAGAACTCACGAAGTGTCCTCACATCCTGCCTATAATGGGGCAATTAGAACTGCACACAACAAGTTGTGTTTCACTAAAGTTTTATACAACTGCAGCATGACTTCCTTACTCTTACACTCAACCAGTGAAGGCAAGCATTCCATACACATTTCTCACTACATTATACACTTGCATAGAGACTTTCAGCAAACAATGGACTTGGACCCCAAGATCTCTCTGTAACCCAATGCCATTAAGGGGCCTAACTTTCACTTGACACCCCAACGTGCAACATCTTACACATGCCTGAACCAAACTCCATCTGCTACTTCTCTGTCCATATCTGTAACTGATCTAAATCCTGATGTGTTTTTTTGATAGTCCTTATCTCCACCAAACTTGATGTCATCTGCAAATTTGCAAATTGGCCCACCTACACTTCATTTGAACCATTGATAAGTTGTCTATAAAGAAGAGATCTCAGCACAGACCCTGATCCTTGTGGGATTCTGCTGGTCACAGAGATCCAGCCAGAACAACATCCCTCCAGCCCTACCTTCTGCCTCAAAAGTCAGTTCTGTGTCCAAACCTGAAATTCAATCTGGATCTCATGCATCTTTATCTTCTGAATCATCTAGGTCAGGAGCTCCCAATCTTTTAATGCCATGGACCCCTACCATTAACTGAGGGGTCCATGGACCTCAGTTTGGAAACCCCTGATCTAGATGAAGTCCACTGCCTTACCCATTTTGTCACCTCTTTCAAAAACCCAATCAAATTTGTAAGGCAGTATCTGCCCCACAGAAAGATACACTGACTGCCCCATGGAGGCCATGCCTTTCCAAATGCAAATAAATCCTATCCCTCCATATTCTCCTCAATGACTTCCCTCCTGTGGCCATGAGGCCCACTGGCTTAGAATTATCTGGATTATCCCTTTATCCATTCTTGAGCAAAGGCACAATATGAGTTACTCTCCAGTCCTCGGGCACCTTGCCTGTTGCTAGTGAGGACACACAGATGTAAGTCACACACAGCAATCTCCTCACTTGCTTCTTCCAATATTCAGAAATGCGTGCCATCAGACTCTGAGGAATTATCCACCTTTATGCTTTTCAGAAGATGCAGCACCACCTCTTTCTTAATCTTAAATTGTCCCAGCATATTAACATGACCTACTCTGCCTTCACTATCCTCCAAATCCTTCTCCGTGGTAAAATACCAATACCAGTTACTCGTCTAGTACCTCAGTCATTGCCCTGACTCCAAGCACAAAATCCTTCCTTTATCCTTAATTGGACCTACCTCTCCTTAGTTATTCTCCTTTTCTTGGTGTAAATATAAAATGCTTTGGGATTCTCTTTGATCCTGCTCACCAAGGACATTTCATAAGCCCTTCTGGCCTTCCTAATTGTCTGCTCGAACACTCTCCTGCTATCTCTGTAGTCTCCAAGGATATACTCTGATTTTAGCTTCCTAAACCTTGCCCATCCTGAATAAATTTAGGACCTCTCCGGTCATCTAAGGTTCCCTTTCTTTACCATCCTGGTCCTCACTCTTTACCGGAACATGTCAATCCTGAACTCTGATAAGCTGGTCTTTAAACCGCTCCCACAACAGCTGCTCCCAGTTAACATCACTCACCCTCTGTCATAATCCACCCTCCCCAATCTAGTAACTTGTTGCAATATCCAGTCATGTCCTTACTCATAACTGTCTTAAAACATAATGGCTTGTGGATGGAGTTTGTCAAAGACCTGTCCCCTAGCCTCCCATCCCTCTCTCTGAGTGACTTGAAGGCCAGTGCTTTTACCAGTGAGGTAGGTGTTATGGGATGAATTGATTAAGTAACATGATAGAGGCTGCGTCATGTCCTGATAAACGGTCAGCCTTTCGGGGAATATTAAGCTGTTTTCTGGGCCAGACAGATACCAGCATAAGCCCTCCAGTGACAAATGACCTGTGAAGGAAATAAAAGAAGACAAGGTCAGAATCTGACCTCAACATGCTGCAAGCTGCCAGTGGCGTTCACTGAAATACTTATCCCCCGTTCAATGGGCACCAGGAAGGACCACATAACCTCTCCAGAGAATCAATCTATTCCATTCTCAGTTCTCAGCCTACCCCTCACACCCTCCCGTTCACTACACTTCTCTCATACCCATCCCTCACTCCTTCTCACTCCCACTCCATCTGCTACATTTACTCCCTCTCCCTCTCCCTGCACTCTGTTCCTCTCATCTCCACTCACACCCCACACTACCACACCTCTCCTCAACCCTCTCCCTCACCCTGCACTCCGTTCCTCTCATCTCCATTCACACCCCACACTACCACACCTCTCCTCAACCCTCTCCCTCACCCTGCACTCCATTCCTCTCATCTCCACTCACACCCCACACTACCACACCTCTCCTCAACCCTCTCCCTCACCCTGCACTCTGTCCCTCACTCCTTCACCCCCACACTCTCCCTCATCCACATGCACTCTCTCCTCCTCACTACCCCTACTCTCCCTCTCCTCCACTCCGTTCCTCACTCTCTGACTGTCCTGTAATCTCATACTCAGTTCAAGTACCGGTGGTTCAGAGTGCCTGTGGGGAGAGAAATGGAGTTTACGTTCAGCTCAGCCAAAGGCACTGAGTACTGGAGTCATGTACACAGAATCGGATCCCTTGGCTGGTCACAAAGTCGTTATCAACACTAACCCCATTCCCCCGTGCTCAGCCTGCAGTTTCCAGTGCCTTGGCAGTTCAGATACTCATCTAAATACTTCCTGAGTTTTGTGACAGTCTCTGTCTCCACCACCTTCTCAAGCAGAGCTTTCCTGAATCCTGACCCCCTCTGGCTGAAGAGAAACACCTCCTCAATTCTCTTCTAAATGTCTTACCTTTTACCTAAACTGTTTGCCCTCTGGTCATAGATACCTCTGCTCACAGAGGCTTCTACTATGAGGTCAAAAATTTTCACTCTTCACCGTACCCATGCACCTCGGGGCACTCCCTCAGCCGTCTCCTCGATGGAGCTTCACTCGCCCAGGCAAGTTGAGTGTATTCCATCACGGCGCTAACCTGCCCTTTAATCGGTGCGGAAACTTTGAAGTGAGGGGACGGGTCAGTCAATGCCTTTCAGTGGCAGGCCTCGGTGTGTCATCGTGCTTGATGTGAGTCACACTGGCAGCCAGGCTGAGAACACCGAGTCCATTGGCAGGCTGATGAAGCCCGTGGCTCGATGGCGATAGTGCAAATTCCTCTTCCATCATCTAAGAAATCCCCTGCGTACTCAACCACAGCCTGGAAAGATACTGCAACACGCTTGGTGTTGCATCTCTTCAAGTGGACTGCCAGGAGGGGGAACATTATGAAGTACCTAACCCTCTGGTTCACTAAATTGTCGAATAGAACTGACCGTTGGCCTTGGATCTCTATGGATACATAAACAGGAGTGTTTTTTCACCCAAAAACATTGGGAAATACAAGAACACTGACCCTTATTTGCATTTGACTTGTTTGGCTCGTACTTCTCTATCAGCTTCTGGGTTTGTTCCGGTTGAATTAATGGGAAAAGAAAATTATTCAGACGGGCATCTCTCTGTATCTGGTTTATAAACGTAGACACCTGTTGTCGAGTCAAGTATGGCTTTACCATTACGTCCCTGTAAAGAGGAAAACAGTGAACTCAACACCTGGTCTATAAACTCAATCCTTCCCAGGATGCATGTTTGTTTTACCGCGTATACACAAGGCCCAAGTAGACATGATCTTATCACGGTACTGAATCACCACACAGCCCACATGCACACATTCTTGTCATGCACAGGATTCCTTACACTCCGCGTACACAAACAATGTTCCCTCTAACTCTTTTTACAGTTGTACAGGCCAAGCATTGCTCCGAGCAAGAAATGTTTATACAGCCTGAATACTCCAGGGTGTGTTAAACTTTCTTTTTTGTAATGAACGTACTATGAATATTTAGATTGAAAATTTAAAAGCCACATACTTTTGATTTTATTTAATTGAAGGGTGCAATGAAAAATAATACAAAAAAGTAAATCTTTCACATTTCATAAACTTGCTCTAGCTGTTTCCAATTCCAGCTGCATGGTAACGAAAGCTGTGTGCACGGGAGCATTTCAGTTACTGTGCATCTGCATAGCTTAGAGGGAACAGTGTACACAAGCACATCCCATATAATGCCCTCTCACAGTTGACAGACGCACTATCGTACGTGGACCAAGCCCCAGTATTCAATCTCCTCCTGAAGTCTATGTCACCCATGAGAAGAGAACGCACAGGAGGAAGTAGCCACCAGCTCATCTTTCAAAGCTATCCAGCTCCACTTCCGATCACAAACTAGAGAAAATCTACAGATGCTGGAAACCCAAACAACACACACAAAATGCTGGAGGAACTCAGCAGGCCAAGCAGCATCTATGGAAAAAAGTACAGTTGACATTTCTGGCCAAAACCCTTTGGCGACACTGGAAGTTTCAGCCCCAAATGTTGACTGTACTCTTTTCCATAGATGTTGCCTGGCCTGCCGAGTTCCTCCAGCATTTTGTGTGTGTTGCCTCCACTTCCAATACCACCAGTGACCCAGCCTCCAAAGACTTCAGGGGAGGTTCATCACCCTCTGTAGGAAATTTCTGTGCCCCACTATTTTAAATGACTGCCCCTCATCTTGTAACTCTGTCCCCCATTCAGGGCTCTCCCACGTCACACTCCCCCAGATGACTTAATAAGGTCAATCCATCATTGTAGTGTAAAAGTCACACAACACAGAAACACAGGCCCCTTTTGCCAAGGATTACAGATAACCTTCTCTTTCGGATAACCTCTCACCCCAGGAACCAATTCCTTTGGGCTGCTTCCAGTGGTACAGTGTCTTTTCTTAAATAAGGGAACCAAAACTATTTCTGAGAACTCCAGCAGTACAACTGTGATAACACTTGATTACTTTTTAAAAACAGGAGAAAATCTGCAGATGCTGGAAATCCAAGCAACGCACACAAAATGCTGGAGGAACTCATCAAATGAAGGCTCTCGGCCCAAAACGTTGACTGTTTGCCCTTTTCCATAGATGCTGCCTGGCCTGCCGAGTTCCTCCAGCATTTTGTGTGTGTTGCTAACTATTTTTTAAATTCTGACTCCTGAACAAAAAGGCTAACATGCCATTTGCCTTCTTAGTTACTCAGTGTACCTATCTGCGAACATTTTGTGAGTCATACAGCAGACACCTTCATCCCTCTGAATCCCACTCACCTCGTCTGTCTCCACTTCAATAATGAGCTGCCTTTCGATTGCTCTTACCAGAGAGTGCGACCTCACCCTTCCCCACACTGAACTCCCTTTGCCAAGATTTTGTCCAATCACTCAGTCTATCTACATACAGTCCAAGTATCATCTATTTCACGCTGCCTTCCACCTATCATTGGCAAATCCAGAAACCTGATGCTCTGCCCCTCAACCAGGCCATTGAATATCTGGAAGCCGAGCAACACACACAAAATGCTAGAGGAACTCAGCAGGCCAGGCAGCAGCTAAGGAGAAAAATACAGTCGGCGTTTCAGGCCAAGATCCTTCAGCAGGTCCTGAAACATCGACTATACATTTTTCCATGGATGCTGCCTGGCCTGCTGAGTTCCTCCAGCATTTTCTGTGTGATTTCCAGCATCTGCAGATTTTCTCATTTGTGAGCCGAGAACCAAGAACTGATCCTTGGAGCGCTCCACTAGCTACTCCATTAAAGCCTGAAAATGACCAGTTTCTCCCAGCTATCTCACTCAGTCATGTTAGCACACTCCCCCCAATAGGCTTCACACTTTCCCCAGTGTGAATGAATCCAGGATTCAATTTCCTTTAATATGCACTTGCACGTTATCCTACAAGGACCCTCTGTATTCAGTGAACTCCCAGAGCCAATGCTCACGCTGCCCTGTATGGACTAAACCCCTGCGTTCATCTCCCACACACACACACACACACACTCTCTCTCTCTCTCTCTCTCTCTCTCTCTCTCTCTCTCTCTCTCTCTCTCTCTCTCTCTCTCTCTCTCTCTGTGGTGAACTAGATATACCTGTCTGACTGCTCCTGTGGCTCCTCCCACAGACCCCTGTATAAAGGCGACTGTGGGCTGCTGCTCTCCCTCATTTTCCCCAGGATGTAGTGTTGTTTATTCTTCCAGTCAATAAAAGCCGATATCTCGTTTCCTAAGTCTCAGCGTGAGTTATTGATGGTGCATCACTCTCCCTCCCTCCCTCCACTGCCAGCTCCCAATGACACAGTGACTGAAGCCTCTGTGCCTGTTGTGCAGTCCACAGGGTGGGCTGGGAGGTGCCAGACAGGAATCCTCACCTGGGGCATTTACTGATGCTGATCACAGACTTCAACTCGATTCTCTCCGGCTATACTCCAACAAACAATTTATTGACGGTGCCTCCAAGCAGCACTGGAGTGGAATTCCTGCCGCGGAAGCCCAGCTTTCCCACACCGAGCATGTTAGTGGTATATTAATGCTAGCCTTGGCGAGGCCAGCAGGGTCACAGCCCCCCCTCACCCACCGGTTTGCCAACACAACGCACTCACTCAGCTAGTACGGGCCACTCAGGGCAAAGCTGGAAGTAAATCAGCACAGCTAGCACCTGAGCTAGTTTAACCCTCCCGCCAAACTTTCTGAAAAAGAATACTCAGCTGCAAACCTCATGGATGCGAGGGCTGGTTGAATGCCGGGCTAGTTGCTCTTACTGAGAACACGTACTTCTGGGCAAGGACCCCTGGAACACAACCCATCTCTGGGTCAGCACTCATCAAACTGTACAGGCCCAGAGCCACAATGTTGTGCCAAAATAAATGAGCGAGTAATTAAATGCCTTCTAGCTACACAATGTCTATATCCCTCCATTCTGGGCTCATTCATGTGCCTTTTTAAGAGCCTGTTAAATGCCTCTATTGCACTTGCCCTTGTGAGCTCACCCCAGGTACCCACCACTCTCTGTGGGGAAAAACTTGCCCCATACACCTTCATTGCACCTACCCCCTTCTCAACAAATGCATACCCTCTAGTTTTAAACATTTCTACCCTGTCTACTCTATCAATGCCTGTCATGATCTTACAAACCTCTATCAAGTCACTCCTCAGCCTCCACTACCCCAGAGGAAACAACCCTACCACGTTCAGCCTCTCCTTTTCGAGGAAGTGCAATAGTAGGAGGGAGGTCACGCCAGAACGTGTACTGTTTCTTTGTTCATGCAAACTCAGAAGGGGACAGTTTATTAAAGTGTCTCACATTAATTCAAAGATCTGGTCAACCTCAGGCCGAGGACACAGCTGTGTTATGAACTGCTTGAAGACCGATTCTGTGAAATCCTCAGGGTTGATTGTGTCATTCTGCGGGGAAGCACATATTTTAGTAATGATCCATTCATTCATGGCTGTGCACAGCCTCCTGTTTCTATGAAACCTGCAGAAAGCACAGGAGGCAGGAAAGGGTCTGAAACTCATTGGTCAGTGTCATAATTTCAGAGTGAGGCCCACCCATGCTTCTCCCAGCCCATCCCGTTCCCAGCAGCCTTGTCCGAGCTGGAGGCCTGCTTACACACTCATCAAACCCAGCCTTTGTTCTGACCATCTACACTTCAGCCAGTCAGGGGTCTTTCCTGCCAGGGATCTCTCCTGATGAAAAGTTTGTGAAATGTGCTAAGTCATACCTGGGCTAGGGTACTGTGCGTGAGAGAAAGTAAAGCTGACTGCAGGCACAAGGGCAAACTTGGTGATGGAACCTGGCAGTCACACAACACGGTGGAAGCACTAGTTTCTGCTTTTAGGTTACATCCCCTGCTGCTGCATTCAACTGTCAGGAGCCAGTAAATTCTCTGTTGTAATTTTGATCACGTCTGGGCACAGAAGAGGACCTTCCCAGATTGTCCTTGGTTTTCATCAGGGTCGCTCTTCTCCTCCAGGGCAGTGGGAGTAATAGTCAGTGGGGCAAAAGGTGACCAAGAGTTTTTGTACATGTGGAAGTGTATAAAATTATTAAATGCTAGCGAAGCAGAAAATGAACAAAGAATGAAATGTTAATGATAAAAGAATAGATCTAAAACATTTAACATAAAACCTAGCTGTCAAGGTATAATAAAAAATCTGAAACAGGGCCTTTTCCCCGCTCTGAGACACACAGAGAGGTGTGAGCCAGTCTAACAACTAAAGCCGGACATTAAGAATTAAACTGGAAATTGAAGTGTACATGATGGCGAAGAGGAGATGTCAAACTTGAACCAGGACAGTGCAGCACAGAAACAGGTCCTCTGGCCCGTAATGTCTGTGTCAACCATGGCACCAACTTAACGCTAATTCCATCTACCTGCTCGTGATCCACACCCTGTCATCCCCTAAGTACTCGTATAGATGGATACACACAGTACTTCATATCTGCTTCCATCACCTCACTTGGCAGTGTTTTCCAGGAACTTAGCCCTGTGTAAAATAAAACTTACCTTGCAACTGTCTTTTTAACATTCCCCCCTCACCTTAAAACTATGCATTGTAGTCGTTGATATTTCTTCCTACTTATCTGACCTGTGCTGCTCATAATCTTATAAATATCTAAACGCAAAGTACACTGCAGATGCTGAGTTCATCCAGCTTGTTTGTACTTATAAATATCCATCAGGTCTCCCTCACCTCTGAAACTCTGGAGAAAACTATCTACATTTGTCCAGCCTCTAAGGTAATTAATGTATCTCTTTTTAAATTTTATTTAGAGATACAGAACAGCCACACCACCCAGCAACCCGCCTATTTAACAGTTAACTATATAACAATTACAGCACGGAAACAGGCCATCTCAGCCCTTCTAGTCCTAGCCTAATCACAGAACTATTTACAAAGACCAATTAGCCTACTAACTGGCAGTCACGGGGAGAGGGTACAAACTCCTTACAGGGGATGCTGGAATTCAACTCTGAACTCCGACACCCTGACCTGTAATAGCATCTCACTAGCCGCTCGCCCTGACCTGTAATAGCATCTCACTAGCCGCTCGCCCTGACCTGTAATAGCATCTCACTAGCCGCTCGTCCTGACCTGTAATAGCATCTCACTAGCCCCTCACCCTGACCTGTAATAGCATCTCACTAGCCGCTCGCCCTGACCTGTAATGGCAGCTCACTAGCCGCTCGCCCTGACCTGTAATAACATCTCACTAGCCGCTCGTCCTAACCTGTAATAGCATCTCACTAGCCGCTCGTCCTGACCTGTAATAGCATCTCACTAGCCCCTCACCCTGACCTGTAATAGCATCTCACTAGCCGCTCGCCCTGACCTGTAATAGCAGCTCACTAGCCGCTCGCCCTGACCTGTAATAACATCTCACTAGCCGCTCGTCCTGACCTGTAATAGCATCTCACTAGCCGCTCACCCTGACCCGTAATAGCATCTCACTAGCCCCTCACCCTGACCTGTAATAGCATCTCACTAGCCCCTCACCCTGACCTGTAATAGCATCTCACTAGCCGCTCACCCTGACCTGTAATAGCATCTCACTAGCCGCTCATCCTGACCTGTAATAGCATCTCACTAGCCCCTCACCCTGACCCGTAATAGCATCTCACTAGCCGCTCACCCTGACCCGTAATAGCGTCTCACTAGCCCCTCACCCTGACCTGTAATAGCGTCTCACTAGCCCCTCACCCTGACCTGTAATAGCATCTCACTAGCCGCTCACCCTGACCTGTAATAGCATCTCACTAGCCCCTCACCCTGACCCGTAATAGCATCTCACTAGTCCCTCACCCTGACCTGTAATAGCATCTCACTAGCCGCTCACCCTGACCTGTAATAGCATCTCACTAGTCCCTCACCCTGACCTGTAATAGCATCTCACTAGCCGCTCACCCTGACCTGTAATAGCATCTCACTAGCCGCTTGCCCTGACCTGTAATAGCATCTCACTAGCCGCTCGCCCTGACCTGTAATAGCATCTCACTAGCCGCTCACCCTGACCTGTAATAGCATCTCACTAGCCGCTCGCCCTGACCTGTAATAGCATCTCACTAGCCGCTCGCCCTGACCTGTAATAGCATCTCACTAGCCGCTCGCCCTGACCTGTAATAGCATCTCACTAGCCACTCGCCCTGACCTGTAATAGCATTACTTGGAAAATGTAAGCCGTCTGTTCCTGTAACTTTTAATCAGCAACAGGAACAAAACCACACCCATTCCTCATCCTCATCACAGCCCATTCAAGTCCAGTATGTCCTCCCAACATCGGCAGTTCTATACCTCATCTCAGTCCTGTATGTCTGTACACATCACCCCTCTCATCTCAGTCCCATGTCTGTGTCTCCCCCTATGCTGACTGGAGTCAGAGGACAGAGCGAGTACACCTACCCTCAGACACGGTGATATTGTGATATTATCTTGCTCATTCTCACATAGGTTGCCACAGTGAATATTGCTGTATCTATCCTCTTCTCCTTCCTCCAATCAGGTGCCCTTCCAAACCACATCAAGAGGGTTTATTGATAATTTTGAGTACTTAAACCGTCTGATATCAACACCATCTCAATAATTCCCTCTTCCAAGTCTGCCTAGGAACTGACCGGAAGCCATTCACATGCACCGCCCAGCCACGTGTCAGGCCTTTGGCCCAGTTACACATCATGGATGTTCCTGTCAAACAGCATCCCAACCAGTTCCCACACATGTGGAGTGACTTGACGAATTTTCTGTCTTTGTTAATGAACGTGCTACTTCCTTCCCAACAGGTAAGATGACAACAGAAGATCTTGATTAAGCACAGTGCTGGGATCACTGGAAAACACCATTCTGACATTTTTTCTATCACTATCAGAGTTGTTCTCCTCAGGACTGAACACCTCCCTGCTGAACAGAGTCTACTCCCATTTGGGGTAGGCAGGGCAGCTCTGTGAGGATCATGTTTTTTGATTTCTCAAGTGTCTTCAATACCACACACCCCTCATTGCTGGGGAAAAAGCTTTGTTCAATGGAGGATGACACTTCCATTGTACCCTGGAAGGAATACCTGACTGGTGGACCACAGTTTGTGCAGCTTCAGACACGGCTATAAGCAGCACTGCAGCCCCACAGGGAACTGTACTGGCTCCCTTCTTGTTTATCCTGATTATGCTGGACTTTAGATACAACACCAAGCCATGTCATCTGCAAAAATTATCAAACGACTCAGCAATTGTTGGGTGTATAAAGGGAGGACGGGAGGATGAATACAGGACCCTGGTGGAGGACTTTGTCAAATGGTGCGAGCTGAATCATCTGTAGCTCAATACCAGTCAGACAAAGAAGATGGTGATGGACTTTAGAAAGATGTAGCCTACACTGCTCTCTGTTACTATTGAAAGTGAAGACATGATTGTCATGAGGACCTACAAGTACAGGTGCCCCCTCCTTTACAAAGGTAGAGTGTTTCTATGAAACCTTTCTTAAGCCGAAATGGTGTAAAGCGAAGAACCATTAACTTGTATGGGAAAAATTTTTGTGAAAGTGAAGTGGCGTAAAGCGGGGGGACACCTGTACCTGGATGACAGACTTGAGTGGAGCACCAACACAGGGGCTACATACAAAAAGGACTAGAGTCACCTCTACTTCCTGAGGAGACAGGGGTCCTATGGAGGATGAAGGCCTCTCCCTGACATGTTCTACCAGTCTCTTGTCGCCAGTACAATCTTCCATGCGGTGGTGTGCTGAGGCAATGGCATCAACATGGGTGATACCAACAGGCTCAATAAACTGATTAGAAAGGCTGGCTCTGTTATAGGAGTAAAATTGGATACTCTGGAGACTGGGGCAGAACAAAGGGCCCTACAGAAAATCCTGGCAATTCCGGACAATGTTTCTCACCATCTGTGTGCCACCTTGGCTGATCAGAAAAACACTTTCAGTAACAGACGGAGACATCGGTGCTCCAGACGAGGCCATTCTTACCCTTGACCATCGTGAGTCAACCTATAGCTGGAGAAATGATGACCCCTCCTGTGAGACTGTCTGTGGCAACTTACCTTTGTTTTGTAATTTATTTTTTTATTGAAGTTCATCAAACGAACATTTCCATAAGATGTATTTCAGACATTGTACATATATATCACAAATCTCCACAAAGTATTTATCTGAGGTATACACTTATAGAAAAGAGTGGAAAGAAAAAACAAGCAAAAGGAAAGAACTATGTACAAGTAGGGAGTGATCTTTTTTTTTACAACAGATTCATTGATTTGTGAGAATAAAATCAGGCCTATGAGGCATTATGTAGTTAAACTATTTTTCCCAGTATGAATCAAATTGTTCCAGCTTATGGTTAACAGATGCTGTTATCTTCTCCATTTTGTAAATATCTATTGTAATCTCCATCTATGTATTTAAAGTTGGGCTCTCCTGTGATAAACCATTTCCTAGTAAGAGTCTTTTTACCAGCAACCAACAGTATATTCATTAAATATTTATCTCTTTTCAACCATTATTTTTAATTCTTTTTACTCTTCTAATATTTGTACATTTTGTGTACTGTATCTGTGCACTTGTAATGCTGCTGTAAGACTGCAATTTCCTTTGGGATCAATGAAGTATTTATCTATCTATCTATCATTCTGAGTCCGTGCTCCAAGGGAGATTTCTATCAGTCTGATCACACCACTTTTCACTCAGATGTCAGTCCTCATCAGACCCACATCAGGAGCAAATTACTCACCTTCTCAGTCGGAAGATTACAGGCACTCAGTGCAGCCTCTACCCGCTTCCTGTCAGCCGCAAACAACTGGAAAATACTGCCGATATAGAAGGGAATTTGTGAAAAATGGAGGCCCTAACGAAAGGGCTTTAACTTGAAATATTAACTCTGATCCTCTTCCCACAGATATGTTCAAGTTCAAGTCTAATTATCATTCAACCCAACCTGTGAATAAAGCCAAACATTCCTCCAGGGCCAAGCTGCAAAACACATTACCAACAGCACACAGCACATCACACATTCCACATCACACAATGCACACCGTACACCGCACACCGATATCGCACACAAAACACAGCACACCGTACACCACACACCGACATTGCACACAGAACACCGTACACAGAACACAGAACACAGCACACCGTACACCGCACACAGAACACCATACACAATACACAGCTCACAGCACATAGCACATATAGTTACAATAGCAGAACAGCCCTAACCCTACACCTCCATCTCGTCCCCTAACCCTATACCTCCGTCTCATCCCCTAACACTACACCTCCGTCTCCTCCCCTAACCCTACACCACTGTGTGATCCCCTAACCCTACACCACTGTGTGATCCCCTAACCCTACACCTCCATCTCCTCCCCTAACCCTACACCACTGTGTGATCCCCTAACCCGACACCTCCATCTCCTCCCCTAACCCTACACCACTGTGTGAACCCTTAACCCTACACCACTGTGTGATCCCCTAACCCTACACCTCCATCTCCTCCCCTAACCGTACACCTCCGTCTCGTCCCTTAACCCTACACCTCCGTCCCATCCCCTAACCCTACACCTCCGTCCCATCCCCTAACCCTACACCTCCATCTCCTCCCCTAACCCTACACCACTGTGTGAACCCTTAACCGTACACAACTGTGTGATCCCCTAACCCTACACCTCCGTCTCCTCCCCTAACTGTACACCTTCATCTCCTCCCCTAACCGTACACCTCCGTCTCAACCCCTAACCCTAAACCACTGTGTGATCCCCTAACCCTACACCTCTGTCTCATCCCTTAACCCTACACCTCCTTCCCATCCCCTAACCCTACACCTCCGTCTCCTCCCCTAACCCTACACCACTGTGTGATCCCCTAACCCTACACCTCCATCTCCTCCCCTAACCCTACACCACTGTGTGATCCCCTAACCCTACACCTCCGTCTCCTCCCCTAACCGTACACCTCCGTCTCCTCCTCTAACCCTAAACCACTGTGTGATCCCCTAACCCTACACCTCTGTCTCCTCCCCAACCCTACACTTCCGTCTCCTGCCTTAACCCTACACCTCCATCTCCTCCCCTAACCCTACACCACTGTGTGAACCCTTAACCCTACACAACTGTGTGATCCCCTAACCCTACACCTCCATCTCCTCCCCTAACCGTACACCTCCGTCTCCACCCCTAACCCTAAACCACTGTGTGATCCCCTAACCCTACACCTCCATCTCCTCCCCTAACCCTACACAACTGTGTGATCCCCTAACCCTACACCTCCGTCTCCTCCCCAACCGTACACCTCCATCTCCTCCCCTAACCGTACACCTCCGTCTCCACCCCTAACCCTAAACCACTGTGTGATCCCCTAACCCTACACCTCCGTCTCCTCCCCTAACCCTACACCTCTGTCTCGTCCCTTAACCCTACACCTCCGTCCCATCCCCTAAACCTACATCTCCGTCTCCTCCCCTAACCCTACACCACTGTGTGATCCCCTAACCCTACATCTCCCTCTCGTCCCCTAACCCTACACCTACGTCTCCTCCTCTAACCCTAAACCACTGTGTGATCCCCTAACCCTACACCTCCGTCCCATCCCCTAACCCTACATCTCCGTCTCCTCCCCTAACCCTACACCACTGTGTGATCCCCTAACCCTACATCTCCCTCTCGTCCCCTAACCCTACACCTACGTCTCCTCCCCTAACCCCACACCTCCGTCTCCTCTCCTAACCCTACACCACCATCTCCTCCCCAACCCCACACCTCCGTCTCCTTCCCTAACCCCAGACCTCCATCTCCTCCCTTAACCCCACACCTCCGTCTCCTTCCCCAACCCTACACCTCCGTCTCCTCCCCTAACCCTACACCACTGTGTGATCCCCTAACCCCACACCTCCGTCTCCTCTCCTAACCCTACACCTCCATCTCCTCCCCAACCCCACAACTCCGTCTCCTCCCCTAACCCTACACCTCCCTCCTCCCCTAACCCTACACCTCTGTCTCCTCCCTTAACCCCACACCTCTGTCTCCTTCCCTAACCCCACACCTCCATCTCCTCCCTTAACCCCACACCTCCGTCTCCTTCCCCAACGCTACACCTCCGTCTCCTCCCCTAACCCTACACCACTGTGTGATCCCCTAACCCTACATCTCCCTCTCATCCCCTAACCCTACACTTACGTCTCCTCCCCTAACCCCACAACTCCGTCTCCTCCCCAACCCCACAACTCCGTCTCCTCCCCTAACCCTACACTTCCCTCCTCCCCTAACCCTACACCTCTGTCTCCTCCCTTAACCCCACACATCTGTCTCCTTCCCTAACCCCACACCTCCATCTCCTCCCTTAACCCCACACCTCCGTCTCCTTCCCCAACCCTACACCTCAGTCTCCTCCCCAACCCTACACTTCCGTCTCCTCCCTTAACCCCACACCTCCGTCTCCTTCCCTAACCCTACACCTCTGTCTCCTCCCCTATCCCTACACCTCCGTCTCCTTCCCCAACCCTACACCTCCGTCTCCTCCCCTAACCCTACACCTCCGTCCCCTCCCCAACCCTACACCTCCGTCTCCTTCCCCAACCCTACACCTCCGTCTCCTCCCCAACCCTACACTTCCGTCTCCTCCCTTAACCCCACACCTCCGTCTCCTTCCCTAACCCTACACCTCCGTCTCCTCCCCTATCCCTACACCTCCGTCTCCTCCCCTAACCCTACACCTCCGTCTCCTCCCCTATCCCTACACCTCCGTCTCCTCCCCTAACCCTACACCTCCGTCTCCTCCCCTAACCCTACACCTCCGTCTCCTCCCCTAACCCTACACCTCCGTCTCCTTCCCTAACCCTACACCTCCGTCTCCTCCCCTATCCCTACACCTCCGTCTCCTCCCCTAACCCTACACCTCCGTCTCCTCCCCTATCCCTACACCTCCGTCTCCTCCCCTAACCATACACCTCCGTCTCCTCCCCAACCCTACACTTCCGTCTCCTCCCTTAACCCCACACCTCCGTCTCCTTCCCTAACCCTACACCTCCGTCTCCTCCCCTATCCCTACACCTCCGTCTCCTCCCCTAACCCTACACCTCCGTCTCCTCCCCTAACCCTACACCTCCGACTCATCCCCTAGCCCTACACCTCCGTCTCCTCCCCTAACCCTACACCACAGTGTGAACCCTTTACCCTACACCACTGTGTGATCCCCTAACCCTACACCTCCGTCTCCTCCCCAACCCTACACCACTGTGTGATCCCCTAACCCTACACCTCCGTCTCCTCCCCAACCCTACACCACTGTGTGATCCCCTAACCCTACACCTCCGTCTCCTCCCCTAACCCTACACCACTGTGTGATCCCCTAACCCTACACCTCCGTCTCCTCCCCAACCCTACACTTCCGTCTCCTGCCTTAACCCCACACCTCCGTCTCCTTCCCTAACCCTACACCTCCGTCTCCTCCCCTAACCCTACACCACTGTGTGATCCCCTAACCCTACACCTCTGTCTCCTCCCCAACCCTACACTTCCGTCTCCTGCCTTAACCCCACACCTCCGTCTCCTTCCCTAACCCCACACCTCCGTCTCCTTCCCTAACCCTACACCTCTGTCTCCTCCCCTAACCCTACACCTCCGTCTCCTCCCCTAACCCCACACCTCCGTCTCCTTCCCTAACCCTACACCTCTGTCTCCTCCCCTATCCCTACACCTACTTCTCCTCCCCTAACCCCACACCTCCGTCTCCTCCTCTAACCCTAAACCACTGTGTGATCCCCTAACCCTACACCTCTGTCTCCTCCCCAACCCTACACTTCCGTCTCCTGCCTTAACCCTACACCTCCATCTCCTCCCCTAACCCTACACCACTGTGTGAACCCTTAACCCTACACAACTGTGTGATCCCCTAACCCTACACCTCCGTCTCCTCCCCAACCGTACACCTCCATCTCCTCCCCTAACCGTACACCTCCGTCTCCACCCCTAACCCTAAACCACTGTGTGATCCCCTAACCCTACACCTCCGTCTCCTCCCCTAACCCTACACCTCTGTCTCGTCCCTTAACCCTACACCTCCGTCCCATCCCCTAACCCTACATCTCCGTCTCCTCCCCTAACCCTACACCACTGTGTGATCCCCTAACCCTACATCTCCCTCTCGTCCCCTAACCCTACACCTACGTCTCCTCCTCTAACCCTAAACCACTGTGTGATCCCCTAACCCTACACCTCCGTCCCATCCCCTAACCCTACATCTCCGTCTCCTCCCCTAACCCTACACCACTGTGTGATCCCCTAACCCTACATCTCCCTCTCGTCCCCTAACCCTACACCTACGTCTCCTCCCCTAACCCCACACCTCCGTCTCCTTCCCTAACCCCAGACCTCCATCTCCTCCCTTAACCCCACACCTCCGTCTCCTTCCCCAACCCTACACCTCCGTCTCCTCCCCTAACCCTACACCACTGTGTGATCCCCTAACCCCACACCTCCGTCTCCTCTCCTAACCCTACACCTCCATCTCCTCCCCAACCCCACACCTCCGTCTCCTCCCCTAACCCTACACCTCCCTCCTCCCCTAACCCTACACCTCTGTCTCCTCCCTTAACCCCACACCTCTGTCTCCTTCCCTAACCCCACACCTCCATCTCCTCCCTTAACCCCACACCTCCGTCTCCTTCCCCAACGCTACACCTCCGTCTCCTCCCCTAACCCTACACCACTGTGTGATCCCCTAACCCTACATCTCCCTCTCATCCCCTAACCCTACACTTACGTCTCCTCCCCTAACCCCACAACTCCGTCTCCTCCCCAACCCCACAACTCCGTCTCCTCCCCTAACCCTACACTTCCCTCCTCCCCTAACCCTACACCTCTGTCTCCTCCCTTAACCCCACACATCTGTCTCCTTCCCTAACCCCACACCTCCATCTCCTCCCTTAACCCCACACCTCCGTCTCCTTCCCCAACCCTACACCTCAGTCTCCTCCCCAACCCTACACTTCCGTCTCCTCCCTTAACCCCACACCTCCGTCTCCTTCCCTAACCCTACACCTCTGTCTCCTCCCCTATCCCTACACCTCCGTCTCCTTCCCCAACCCTACACCTCCGTCTCCTCCCCTAACCCTACACCTCCGTCCCCTCCCCAACCCTACACTTCCGTCTCCTCCCTTAACCCCACACCTCCGTCTCCTTCCCTAACCCTACACCTCTATCTCCTCCCCTATCCCCACACCTCCGTCTCCTTCCCCAACCCTACACCTCCATCTCCTCCCCTAACCCTACACCTCCGTCTCCTCCCCAACCCTACACTTCCGTCTCCTCCCTTAACCCCACACCTCCGTCTCCTTCCCTAACCCTACACCTCCGTCTCCTCCCCTATCCCTACACCTCCGTCTCCTCCCCTAACCCTACACCTCCGTCTCCTCCCCTATCCCTACACCTCCGTCTCCTCCCCTAACCCTACACCTCCGTCTCCTCCCCTATCCCTACACCTCCGTCTCCTCCCCTAACCCTACACCTCCGTCTCCTCCCCTAACCCTACACCTCCGTCTCCTCCCCTATCCCTACACCTCCGTCTCCTCCCCTAACCCTACACCTCCGTCTCCTCCCCTATCCCTACTCCTCCGTCTCCTCCCCTAACCATACACCTCCGTCTCCTCCCCAACCCTACACTTCCGTCTCCTCCCTTAACCCCACACCTCCGTCTCCTTCCCTAACCCTACACCTCCGTCTCCTCCCCTATCCCTACACCTCCGTCTCCTCCCCTAACCCTACACCTCCGTCTCCTCCCCTAACCCTACACCTCCGACTCATCCCCTAGCCCTACACCTCCGTCTCCTCCCCTAACCCTACACCACAGTGTGAACCCTTAACCCTACACCACTGTGTGATCCCCTAACCCTACACCTCCGTCTCCTCCCCTAACCCTACACCACTGTGTGATCCCCTAACCCTACACCTCCGTCTCCTCCCCAACCCTACACTTCCGTCTCCTGCCTTAACCCTACACCTCCGTCTCCTTCCCTAACCCTACACCTCCGTCTCCTCCCCTAACCCTACACCACTGTGTGAACCCCTAACCCTACACCTCTGTCTCCTCCCCAACCCTACACTTCCGTCTCCTGCCTTAACCCCACACCTCCGTCTCCTTCCCTAACCCTACACCACTGTGTGATCCCCTAACCCTACACCTCCGTCTCCTCCCCAACCCTACACTTCCGTCTCCTGCCTTAACCCTACACCTCCGTCTCCTTCCCTAACCCTACACCACTGTGTGATCCCCTAACCCTACACCTCCGTCTCCTCCCCAACCCTACACTTCCGTCTCCTGCCTTAACCCTACACCTCCGTCTCCTTCCCTAACCCTACACCACTGTGTGATCCCCTAACCCTACACCTCCGTCTCCTCCCCTAACCCTACACCACTGTGTGATCCCCTAACCCTACACCTCCGTCTCCTCCCCAACCCTACACTTCCGTCTCCTGCCTTAACCCCACACCTCCGTCTCCTTCCCTAACCCTACACCTCCGTCTCCTCCCCTATCCCTACACCTCCGTCTCCTCCCCTAACCCTACACCTCCGTCTCCTCCCCTATCCCTACACCTCCGTCTCCTCCCCTAACCCTACACCTCCGTCTCCTCCCCTATCCCTACACCTCCGTCTCCTCCCCTAACCCTACACCTCCGTCTCCTCCCCTAACCCTACACCTCCGTCTCCTCCCCTATCCCTACACCTCCGTCTCCTCCCCTAACCCTACACCTCCGTCTCCTCCCCTATCCCTACTCCTCCGTCTCCTCCCCTAACCATACACCTCCGTCTCCTCCCCAACCCTACACTTCCGTCTCCTCCCTTAACCCCACACCTCCGTCTCCTTCCCTAACCCTACACCTCCGTCTCCTCCCCTATCCCTACACCTCCGTCTCCTCCCCTAACCCTACACCTCCGTCTCCTCCCCTAACCCTACACCTCCGACTCATCCCCTAGCCCTACACCTCCGTCTCCTCCCCTAACCCTACACCACAGTGTGAACCCTTAACCCTACACCACTGTGTGATCCCCTAACCCTACACCTCCGTCTCCTCCCCTAACCCTACACCACTGTGTGATCCCCTAACCCTACACCTCCGTCTCCTCCCCAACCCTACACTTCCGTCTCCTGCCTTAACCCTACACCTCCGTCTCCTTCCCTAACCCTACACCTCCGTCTCCTCCCCTAACCCTACACCACTGTGTGAACCCCTAACCCTACACCTCTGTCTCCTCCCCTATCCCTACACCTCCGTCTCCTTCCCTAACCCTACACCACTGTGTGATCCCCTAACCCTACACCTCCGTCTCCTCCCCTAACCCTACACCACTGTGTGATCCCCTAACCCTACACCTCCGTCTCCTCCCCAACCCTACACTTCTGTCTCCTGCCTTAACCCCACACCTCCGTCTCCTTCCCTAACCCCACACCTCCGTCTCCTTCCCTAACCCTACACTTCCGTCTCCTGCCTTAACCCAACACCTCCGTCTCCTTCCCTAACCCTACACCTCCGTCTCCTCCCCTAACCCTACACCACTGTGTGATCCCCTAACCCTACACCTCTGTCTCCTCCCCAACCCTACACTTCCGTCTCCTGCCTTAACCCCACACCTCCGTCTCCTCCCCTAACCCCACAACTCCGTCTCCTCCCCAACCCCACAACTCCGTCTCCTCCCCTAACCCTACACTTCCCTCCTCCCCTAACCCTACACCTCTGTCTCCTCCCTTAACCCCACACATCTGTCTCCTTCCCTAACCCCACACCTACATCTCCTCCCTTAACCCCACACCTCCGTCTCCTTCCCCAACCCTACACCTCAGTCTCCTCCCCAACCCTACACTTCCGTCTCCTCCCTTAACCCCACACCTCCGTCTCCTTCCCTAACCCTACACCTCTGTCTCCTCCCCTATCCCTACACCTCCGTCTCCTTCCCCAACCCTACACCTCCGTCTCCTCCCCTAACCCTACACCTCCGTCCCCTCCCCAACCCTACACTTCCGTCTCCTCCCTTAACCCCACACCTCCGTCTCCTTCCCTAACCCTACACCTCTATCTCCTCCCCTATCCCCACACCTCCGTCTCCTTCCCCAACCCTACACCTCCATCTCCTCCCCTAACCCTACACCTCCGTCTCCTCCCCAACCCTACACTTCCGTCTCCTCCCTTAACCCCACACCTCCGTCTCCTTCCCTAACCCTACACCTCCGTCTCCTCCCCTATCCCTACACCTCCGTCTCCTCCCCTAACCCTACACCTCCGTCTCCTCCCCTATCCCTACACCTCCGTCTCCTCCCCTAACCCTACACCTCCGTCTCCTCCCCTATCCCTACACCTCCGTCTCCTCCCCTAACCCTACACCTCCGTCTCCTCCCCTAACCCTACACCTCCGTCTCCTCCCCTATCCCTACACCTCCGTCTCCTCCCCTAACCCTACACCTCCGTCTCCTCCCCTATCCCTACTCCTCCGTCTCCTCCCCTAACCATACACCTCCGTCTCCTCCCCAACCCTACACTTCCGTCTCCTCCCTTAACCCCACACCTCCGTCTCCTTCCCTAACCCTACACCTCCGTCTCCTCCCCTATCCCTACACCTCCGTCTCCTCCCCTAACCCTACACCTCCGTCTCCTCCCCTAACCCTACACCTCCGACTCATCCCCTAGCCCTACACCTCCGTCTCCTCCCCTAACCCTACACCACAGTGTGAACCCTTAACCCTACACCACTGTGTGATCCCCTAACCCTACACCTCCGTCTCCTCCCCTAACCCTACACCACTGTGTGATCCCCTAACCCTACACCTCCGTCTCCTCCCCAACCCTACACTTCCGTCTCCTGCCTTAACCCTACACCTCCGTCTCCTTCCCTAACCCTACACCTCCGTCTCCTCCCCTAACCCTACACCACTGTGTGAACCCCTAACCCTACACCTCTGTCTCCTCCCCAACCCTACACTTCCGTCTCCTGCCTTAACCCCACACCTCCGTCTCCTTCCCTAACCCTACACCACTGTGTGATCCCCTAACCCTACACCTCCGTCTCCTCCCCAACCCTACACTTCCGTCTCCTGCCTTAACCCTACACCTCCGTCTCCTTCCCTAACACTACACCACTGTGTGATCCCCTAACCCTACACCTCCGTCTCCTCCCCAACCCTACACTTCCGTCTCCTGCCTTAACCCTACACCTCCGTCTCCTTCCCTAACCCTACACCACTGTGTGATCCCCTAACCCTACACCTCCGTCTCCTCCCCTAACCCTACACCACTGTGTGATCCCCTAACCCTACACCTCCGTCTCCTCCCCAACCCTACACTTCCGTCTCCTGCCTTAACCCCACACCTCCGTCTCCTTCCCTAACCCTACACCTCCGTCTCCTCCCCTATCCCTACACCTCCGTCTCCTCCCCTAACCCTACACCTCCGTCTCCTCCCCTATCCCTACACCTCCGTCTCCTCCCCTAACCCTACACCTCCGTCTCCTCCCCTATCCCTACACCTCCGTCTCCTCCCCTAACCCTACACCTCCGTCTCCTCCCCTAACCCTACACCTCCGTCTCCTCCCCTATCCCTACACCTCCGTCTCCTCCCCTAACCCTACACCTCCGTCTCCTCCCCTATCCCTACTCCTCCGTCTCCTCCCCTAACCATACACCTCCGTCTCCTCCCCAACCCTACACTTCCGTCTCCTCCCTTAACCCCACACCTCCGTCTCCTTCCCTAACCCTACACCTCCGTCTCCTCCCCTATCCCTACAACTCCGTCTCCTCCCCTAACCCTACACCTCCGTCTCCTCCCCTAACCCTACACCTCCGACTCATCCCCTAGCCCTACACCTCCGTCTCCTCCCCTAACCCTACACCACAGTGTGAACCCTTAACCCTACACCACTGTGTGATCCCCTAACCCTACACCTCCGTCTCCTCCCCTAACCCTACACCACTGTGTGATCCCCTAACCCTACACCTCCGTCTCCTCCCCAACCCTACACTTCCGTCTCCTGCCTTAACCCTACACCTCCGTCTCCTTCCCTAACCCTACACCACTGTGTGAACCCCTAACCCTACACCTCTGTCTCCTCCCCAACCCTACACTTCCGTCTCCTGCCTTAACCCCACACCTCCGTCTCCTTCCCTAACCCTACACCACTGTGTGATCCCCTAACCCTACACCTCCGTCTCCTCCCCAACCCTACACTTCCGTCTCCTGCCTTAACCCTACACCTCCGTCTCCTTCCCTAACCCTACACCACTGTGTGATCCCCTAACCCTACACCTCCGTCTCCTCCCCTAACCCTACACCACTGTGTGATCCCCTAACCCTACACCTCCGTCTCCTCCCCAACCCTACACTTCCGTCTCCTGCCTTAACCCCACACCTCCGTCTCCTTCCCTAACCCTACACCTCCGTCTCCTCCCCTAACCCTACACCACTGTGTGATCCCCTAACCCTACACCTCTGTCTCCTCCCCAACCCTACAATTCAGTCTCCTGCCTTAACCCCACACCTCCGTCTCCTTCCCTAACCCCACACCTCCGTCTCCTCCCCTAACCCTACACCACTGTGTGATCCCCTAACCCTACACCTCTGTCTCCTCCCCAACCCTACACTTCCGTCTCCTGCCTTAACCCCACACCTCCGTCTCCTTCCCTAACCCTACACCTCCGTCTCCTCCCCTAACCCTACACCACTGTGTGATCCCCTAACCCTACACCTCTGTCTCCTCCCCAACCCTACACTTCCGTCTCCTGCCTTAACCCCACACCTCCGTCTCCTTCCCTAACCCTACACTTCCGTCTCCTGCCTTAACCCCACACCTCCGTCTCCTTCCCTAACCCTACACCTCCGTCTCCTCCCCTAACCCTACACCACTGTGTGATCCCCTAACCCTACACCTCTGTCTCCTCCCCAACCCTACACTTCCGTCTCCTGCCTTAACCCCACACCTCCGTCTCCTTCCCTAACCCCACACCTCCGTCTCCTTCCCTAACCCCACACCTCCGTCTCCTTCCCTAACCCTACACCTCTGTCTCCTCCCCTAACCCTACACCTCCGTCTCCTCCCCTAACCCCACACCTCCGTCTCCTTCCCTAACCCTACACCTCTGTCTCCTCCCCTATCCCTACACCTACTTCTCCTCCCCTAACCCCACACCTCCGTCTCCTTCCCTAACCCTACACCTCTGTCTCCTCCCCTAACCGTACACCTCCGTCTCCTCCCCTAACCCCACACCTCCGTCTCCTTCCCTAACCCTACACCTCTGTCTCCTCCCCTAACCCCACACCTCCGTCTCCTGTCCCAACCCTACACCTCCGTCTCCTCCCCTAACCCTACACCACTGTGTGATCCCCTAACCCTACACCTCCGTCTCCTCCCCAACCCTACACTTCCGTCTCCTGCCTTAACCCCACACCTCCGTCTCCTTCCCTATCCCTACACCTCCGTCTCCTCCCCTAACCCTACACCTCCATCTTGCCCCCTATCCCTACACCTCCGTCTCCTCCCCTATCCCTACACCTCCGTCTCCTCCCCTATCCCTACACCTCCGTCTTGCCCCCTAGCCCTACACCTCTGTCTCCTCCCCTATCCCTACACCTCCGTCTTGCCCCCTATCCCTACACCTCCGTCTCCTCCCCTATCCCTACACCTCCGTCTTGCCCCCTAGCCCTACACCTCTGTCTCCTCCCCTATCCCTACACCTCCGTCTCCTCCCCTATCCCTACACCTCCGTCTTGCCCCCTAGCCCTACACCTCTGTCTCCTCCCCTATCCCTACACCTCCGTCTCCTCCCCTATCCCTACACCTCCGTCTTGCCCCCTATCCCTACACCTCCGTCTCCTCCCCTAACCCTACACCTCCGTCTCCTCCCCTAACCCTACACCTCCGACTCATCCCCTAGCCCTACACCTCCGTCTCCTCCCCTAACCCTACACCACAGTGTGAACCCTTAACCCTACACCACTGTGTGATCCCCTAATCCTACACCTCCGTCTCCTCCCCTAACCCTACACCACTGTGTGATCCCCTAACCCTACACCTCCGTCTCCTCCCCAACCCTACACTTCCGTCTCCTGCCTTAACCCCACACCTCCGTCTCCTTCCCTAACCCTACACCTCCGTCTCCTCCCCTAACCCTACACCACTGTGTGATCCCCTAACCCTACACCTCTGTCTCCTCCCCAACCCTACAATTCCGTCTCCTGCCTTAACCCCACACCTCCGTCTCCTTCCCTAACCCCACACCTCCGTCTCCTCCCCTAACCCTACACCACTGTGTGATCCCCTAACCCTACACCTCTGTCTCCTCCCCAACCCTACACTTCCGTCTCCTGCCTTAACCCCACACCTCCGTCTCCTTCCCTAACCCCACACCTCCGTCTCCTTCCCTAACCCTACACCTCTGTCTCCTCCCCTAACCCTACACCTCCGTCTCCTCCCCTAACCCCACACCTCCGTCTCCTTCCCTAACCCTACACCTCTGTCTCCTCCCCTATCCCTACACCTACTTCTCCTCCCCTAACCCCACACCTCCGTCTCCTTCCCTAACCCTACACCTCTGTCTCCTCCCCTAACCCTACACCTCCATCTCCTCTCCTAACCCCACACCTCCGTCTCCTTCCCTAACCCTACACCTCTGTCTCCTCCCCTAACCCCACACCTCCGTCTCCTGTCCCAACCCTACACCTCCGTCTCCTCCCCTAACCCTACACCACTGTGTGATCCCCTAACCCTACACCTCCGTCTCCTCCCCAACCCTACACTTCCGTCTCCTGCCTTAACCCCACACCTCCGTCTCCTTCCCTATCCCTACACCTCCGTCTCCTCCCCTAACCCTACACCTCCGTCTTGCCCCCTATCCCTACACCTCCGTCTCCTCCCCTATCCCTACACCTCCGTCTCCTCCCCTATCCCTACACCTCCGTCTTGCCCCCTAGCCCTACACCTCTGTCTCCTCCCCTATCCCTACACCTCCGTCTCCTCCCCTATCCCTACACCTCCGTCTTGCCCCCTATCCCTACACCTCCGTCTCCTCCCCTATCCCTACACCTCCGTCTTGCCCCCTAGCCCTACACCTCTGTCTCCTCCCCTATCCCTACACCTCCGTCTCCTCCCCTATCCCTACACCTCCGTCTTGCCCCCTAGCCCTACACCTCTGTCTCCTCCCCTATCCCTACACCTCCGTCTCCTCCCCTATCCCTACACCTCCGTCTTGCCCCCTATCCCTACACCTCCGTCTCCTCCCCTATCCCTACACCTCCGTCTTGCCCCCTATCCCTACACCTCCGTCTCCTCCCCTATCCCTACACCTCCGTCTTGCCCCCTAGCCCTTCACCTCTGTCTCCTCCCCTATCCCTACACCTCCGTCTCCTCCCCTATCCCTACACCTCCGTCTTGCCCCCTATCCCTACACCTCCGTCTCCTCCCCTATCCCTACACCTCCGTCTTGCCCCCTAGCCCTACACCTCTGTCTCCTCCCCTATCCCTACACCTCCGTCTCCTCCCCTATCCCTACACCTCCGTCTTGCCCCCTATCCCTACACCTCCGTCTCCTCCCCTATCCCTACACCTCCGTCTTGCCCCCTAGCCCTACACCTCTGTCTCCTCCCCTATCCCTACACCTCCGTCTCCTCCCCTATCCCTACACCTCCGTCTTGCCCCCTATCCCTACACCTCCGTCTCCTCCCCTATCCCTACACCTCCGTCTTGCCCCCTAGCCCTACACCTCTGTCTCCTCCCCTATCCCTACACCTCCGTCTCCTCCCCTATCCCTACACCTCCGTCTTGCCCCCTATCCCTACACCTCCGTCTCCTCCCCTATCCCTACACCTCCGTCTTGCCCCCTAGCCCTACACCTCTGTCTCCTCCCCTATCCCTACACCTCCGTCTCCTCCCCTATCCCTACACCTCCGTCTTGCCCCCTATCCCTACACCTCCATCTCCTCCCCTATCCCTACACCTCCGTCTTGCCCCCTAGCCCTACACCTCTGTCTCCTCCCCTATCCCTACACCTCCGTCTCCTCCCCTATCCCTACACCTCCGTCTTGCCCCCTATCCCTACACCTCCATCTCCTCCCCTATCCCTACACCTCCGTCTTGCCCCCTAGCCCTACACCACTGTTTGGTCTCCTAACTGCCAGGCTCTGTGTCAGCCCATGAAGTTTTCTTTTATTTTGTAGCCGTACTTTTTGACTGGGATTCTTCTCTCTTCATTCACATATATTTTTATCCTTGTGTACCTGCAGAGTAAATTGATATAAGCAAATCATCCATTTATCTGGGACTGGATCGCATACAAATCACATCAGGCTCTTTATTTGCATTTCACTCCCTTTATGAAAGTCACAAACTGCAATTCATTTCCTACAAAAGCATTGGTGAAAGGTTTTGAAAAACTGGTTTCAAGAGTTAGGAACTGGGGTGCACCCAAGTAGGTGTGATTGGCTCTACTGAGTAAAGCCCACCCTGATTGTAATGCGACTACACCCTCTCCCTGGTGGGCCAAGGAAATCGACTGGAAGTTATTGACTGGACAAAGAAGGCAGGGTTGAGCCTGGGTAGTTGTGCCCGCTGGCCACAAATGTTGACTGAGAGTTCAGAGGGTGCAGTAGTTACAGTCACTGAACCTCACAAACGCTTATCATTCTGGGTTGCCACTAACCTGAAGCTGAGCGGACCTGCCACACAGGTACTGGGGGGGCTGTGAGAGGGCATCAGAGGCTGGCTGTCCTGCAGTGAGTTTATCAGCTCCTGACATTCCAACACTCTTCCATCCACAAGGCACAAGTTAGGAGTGTGGCTGAACACTCTCCATTTCAAAGTTTAACAGTTAAAATGAAATTGATCACCAAAGTACATATTGTATATATAACCACATTCTCCCGTTGGCTGCCAGTGACAAGCGGTGTTCCACAGTGGTCAGTCTCTGCTCCAGTACTTTTCACATTGAATGAAAATTGTTGACTTTGTGGCCAAGTTTGCAGATAATGCAGAGGTGGAGGGGCAGGAAGTGCTGAGGAAGCAGGGAGTCTGCAGAAGCACTTGGAGAGTTTTGAAGAATGGGCACAGATGGAATGTAGTGTAGGGAAGTGTTTTGTCATGCACTTTGGCTGAAGGAATAAAGTAGCAAATTGTTTTCTAAACGGGAAGAAAATTCAGCTGTCAGAGTTGCAAAGGGTCTTGGGAGTCCAACTGCAGGATTCCCTAAAGGTTAACTTGCCCATTGAGACAGTAGTAAGAGAGGCACTTGCAATTTTAGCATCTATTTTCAAAGGACTAGAATATAAAAGCAAGAATGTAATGATGAGGCTTTGTAAGACATTGGTCAGACCACATTGTGAGCAATTTTGGGTCCCCTATCTAAGAAAGGATGTGCTAACATTGGAGAGGCTCCAAAGTAAGTTTATGAGAATGATTCTGGAAATAAAAGGGTTAACATACGAGAAGCATTTGATGGATCTGGGCCAGTACTTGCCGGAGGTTAGAAGAATGAAGAGAGATCTCATTGAAATGTACCGAATATTGAAAGGGCTGGACAAAGTAGGTGTGCGGAGGATGCTTCCAGTAGTAGGAGTTTCTATTCTCGGGTGGGACGATCGATGTCCCTTTAGAACAGAGGAATTCCTTTAGCCAGGTGGTGGTGAATCTGTGAAATTCATTGCCACGTACAGCTGTGGAGGTTAAATCATTGGGCATATTTAAAGTGGAGGTTGATAGGTAAGGGTGTCAAAGCTTGTGGGAGGAGAATGGGACTGAGAAAATAAATCAGCCATGATGAAATGGTGGAGCAGACTCGATGGGCTGAATGGCCTAATTCTGCTCCTGTGTCTCATGGTCTTATGGTTTTAAATACAACTTTGAGATTCATCTTCTTGTAGGCATTTACAGGAAAGAAAGACAACAGAATTTCACAAAAATATACATAAGCAGACAAAGATTGATATACAACTAATGCTCAACCATTCAACACAAAGCAGGCGCTCGACTGGCACCCGTCCGCCACCGGTGCACAATGTCTGCAGCGAGCACCAGCTACGCCGACAGAACCTCCCGAACCTCTGACCACCACCTCCAAGAAGGCAGGGCACTGCCACTACCCACAGGTTCCCCTCCACGTGCCACCCCGTACTGACTAGCTGCTCCTGCAGAAGAAACGCAGCTCTGGAGTCACACTCACATTTTGTTGATTGTGGATAATCTCGAGGCATTGTGGGTCAAAGGATGGGTGGCGATTTTCAGGATTTCCGCTGCCCAGTCCTAAACAGGACAAGAGAGATCAGGTGGAGTTCTGGAGAGCTGGTAGCCAGTGCTGCAACCCTCTACACACCAAGCCCGGTCGTCCATGACCAGACACAAGCCAGGAGATGTCAAGTAGCTATCGTGTTTGCTTCCCAGTCGCAGGCGCAGTTTATCAAAATACCCTCCCCTTGGGCAGTGGGAATTGAAATGGCAGCTCACCAATTCAACTCCATCAGCACATCCCTTCATTCACAGCCCCCACCCCTCTCAGTCACTTGCAGCCTCACCCCTCACCCTGCCTCCATCACTCTTCACCCACCACCATCATCCCCACCCCCTCACTCGTACTACTCCACTGTCACCCCTAGCCCCACCACCAGAACTCCACCCCACTCATAGTCAAACCCTTATCAACCTACCTCCTCTGTCACCCTCAGTCACTCCCCCTCACCTGTCTCCATCACCCCTCATCCATCCATCTCTCAGTCAAGCCCTCCCTCACCCCCAGCCACACGGTCACAACTCCACCCACCAACACCCACACGCCTTCCTGTCCAACCCTATGAACCCCAGCCTCTGCATCACCATACTCTCACCTCCAATACCCCTCGCCCCCTCCATTGCTCTCTGGCCCCAACAAAGGCCGCTGGTCTGACCTTGGGAGGAGGACTTCCTTTGCTCCCACAGCCTTCCCCAGTAGAGTGAGCGTGCAGGGTCGAGGAGGCGGTGGGCAAACTCTGCCCGCACAGCGCCAGCCCAGTGAAACTACAGCCACTTACCTTCACCACGTTCACCTTGAAAGCAACAAAATTTTCAAACACCAAGCTGTGAAAATCCTGGCCAGACACCACGGTCAGGCACTTGGAGTAGAAGTTCGAGTTGGGATTATCCACGTCGAAAAGTTCACGGATTTTAAGATTCTGTGGGTGGGGGAGGAACAAAAAGTGGGATAAGGGTGGGTCATTCCAGTTAGAGTTAGAGACTCTGGGAGTCTATGTCCTGAAGCAGGTGGGGGCTGGGTGAGGAGGGTCTGCTCGGATCACTCAGGTGGTAGCAGAGTCGAACTGGCAACAGGCAGGAAGAGATGACGTACGAGCTGAGCTGGACCGCTGGCAGAGCGGGGAGGCAACATCCCCACCCAGGACCAGCTGGCTGAGGAGGCTTATTTTCCTGCAGGCTGCCCACACAGCTGCAGACACTGGGAACATCTGGTTGCTTATGCAAATACAAATCACGTCGGTCACACTCATCCAGACGTTGCCTCACCTGCCCAGGGGCTACCGACTAGATTCTCCGTTCAGCTCCGTTCCAGTGATTTGCGGCTCGATGTCAATGGACGCGGGAAATTAACCAGCCCGTATACTGGGAAAGACTCACCCTGCGTACACGGGGAGAGCGGCCTCCCTGTACACAGACACATCCCCCACCCCGCCCCCTCCCCGTACACAGGCAGAGGGAATGCCCACTGCGTGCAGAGCCCCAACCCCCCTGCGGATCTTAACTAAGCAAGTGTCCAGTCAGTTTCTCATTGACTGGTCATTACCCTCAGGTCTACCCCTGCCTCACCAGGATACTGGTCTCCCTCCAGTTCAGGCGTACAGCTCACCTCCACCCCAGAAGAGATTCCAATGATCCCAGAAGCTGAATCTGTGCCCCCGGCACCAGCTGCCTATCCACACAGTATCTGCCTTTCCTTCTATTTCTGTCCCCACGCACGTGGCACTGGGAGTCATCCAGAGGCCGGTACTTTTGACCTCCCGCTTTTAACCTCTCTCCTAGCTCCCTATATTCACTCTGTAGGATCTCATCCCTTTTTATGACAATGTCCTGCAAGATCTCACCAGAAAACCCTTTCTCTCGAATGGCTGTGTCTCCCGATGCTCAAAATTGAACTTCTGAGTCAGATGGGTGTTGCAGAGAGGATTAACTCTCCTACCCTCTCTCACATACAGCACAATACAGGCCCTTCAGCCCACAAAGCTGTGCTGAACATGTCCCTACCTTAGAACTACCTAAGCTTTACCCATAGCCCTCTATTTTTCTAAGCTCCATGTACCTATCCAGGAGTCTCTTAAAAGACCTTATCGTTTCCACCTCCACCATCGCTACTGGCAGCCCATTCCATGCACTCACCACTCTCTGCATAAAAAACTTACCCCTGTCATCTCTTCTATATCTATTTCCAAGCACCTTAAAACTATGCCCTCTCATGCCAGCCATTTTAGCCCTGGGAAAAAGCCTCTGACTATCCACACGATCAATGCCTCTCATCATCTTATACACCTCTATCAGGCCACCTCTCATCCTCCGTCACTCCAAGGAGAAAAGGCCGAGTTCACTCAACCTATTCTCATAAGGCATGCTCCCCAATCCAGGCAACATCCTTGTAAATCTCCTCTGCACCCTTTCTATGGTTTCCACATCCTTCCTGTAGTGAGGCAACCAGAATTGAGCACAGTACTCCAAGTGGTGTCTGACCAGGGTCCTATATAGCTGTAACATTACCTCTCGGCTCTTAAATTCAATCCCATGATTGATGAAGGCCAATGCACCGTATGCCTTCTTAACCACAGAGTCAACCTGCGCAGCAGCTTTGAGTGTCCTATGGACTCGGACCCCAAGATCCCTCTGATCCTCCACACTGCTAAGAGTCTTAACATTAATGCTATGTTCTGCCATCATATTTGACCTACCAGAATTAACTTATCACACTTATCTGGGTTGAACTCCATCGGCCACTTCTCAGACCAGTTTTGCATCCTATCAATGTCCCGCTGTAACTTCTGACAGTCCTCCACACTATCCATAACACCTCCAACTTTTGTGTCATCAGCAAATTTACTAACCCATCCCTTCACTTCCTCATCCAGGTCATTGATAAAACTCACAGAATAAGGGACCCAGAACAGATCCCTGAGGCACACCACTGGTCCCCAACCTCCATGCAGAATTTGACCCGTCTACAACCACTCTTTGCCTTCTGTGGGCAAGCCAGTTCTGGATCTATAAAGCAATGTCCCCTGGGATCCCATGTCTCCTTACTTCCTTACCAAGCCTTGCATGGGGCACCTTATCAAATGCTTTGCTAAAATCCATATACACTACATCACTGCTCTACCTTCATCAAGGTTTTTAGCCACATCCTCAAAAAATTCAATCAGGCTCGTAAGCCACGACTTAGCCTTTGACAAAGCCATGCTGACTATTCCTAATCACATTATGCCTCTCCAAATGTTCATAAATCCGGCCTCTCAGGATCTTCTCCATCAACTAGTAAAACAATTCACATCTTTAGGGTGATGCTGCCTTGCATTGTGTTCAAGCAGGTCAGTTCTGACTGATGTGATCTTGAGTGTCAGAGAAGGGGAATTTCCTGTTTGTTGATGTATTGAAATACAGTGCAGTATAGGCCGTTCGGGGGCTTCGAGCTTTGCCGCCCAGCAACCCCCAATTTAACCCTGCGGACAATTTTCAATGGCCCGACTTTGGGATGTGAGAGGAAACCAGAGCACCTAGAGGAAACCCGCGCGATCACGGGGAGAATGTGCAAACTCCTAGCAGGCAGCAGAGGGAGTTGAACCTGGGTTGCGGGTAGCTAATGAGTACACTACCGTGCCACCCTCTGTTACGGTCGTATGATTAACACTGTGTCCCTGGGGAGCCTCGATCCTTTCTCAGAGGGCGGACAATTCTAATCAGCACAAAATATAGAAATGTCTACAGGCAACACACCCCTTGTTATGTGAGGAAGGCAAATGATCGCAGGTACATTAAGTACCTTACAGGTTGTTCTGCTGTAATGCTTATAGTGGGATTGATGAATTAAGGAATTCCTGACCCTGACTGAATTAGTAATAATGTGATTTGGATCAAGAATCTGTAACAGACACCGGCTAACAACTCCACCATGAGAGTCCACTTAAGAATATTGCTTTGGAAACTGACAAGGCAATTGCTTCTATTGACAATTATGCAATGATACAAATGTCATGCACAGCCTAAAGTATTATTAGCTTGCAATAACAAAACAAACATTGCTATTAAAATACCTTTATTGCTGAATTTTTTTGCAGGAAAAAATAATTGCTATTGTGAGTCCAAAATGTCATAGTCCCTAACTCCCTTTTACTCCCATTGACACAATTGTTTTTTTCCATAATATTTGCTATAACTCAAGGCTCTTAGAACATACATCCAGTTTAATCTCAAATGTCTGTCATAGTTAATACCTCAATTGTTAACCTGTGTGAAGAGATTTCACATGTTTCCCTTTATAACTGCCTTCAATTCTTCCACTGATCTGAAGATCCTATGGTTGAAGGCTCCAGCCATGGTCCCTTCCATTTTGTACACCTAATGGAATGAGAAGCAGGAGCAGCCACTCAGCCCCCGACAACTCAGTCACTCCACGGCTGACCTTTTACCTCAGCAGCTTCATGTTAATCAACCATTCTCTGGAATATATTCAATAACTAAGCCTCCAAAACCCTCAGAGATAATTTCATAGAGAGTTGAAAATAAAACAGAGTCCTCAGATGCTGGAAATCGAGTTCACACTGATCATCAACACTAGTCACATTTTACTCACCCCACATTCCCATCAATTCCCCCCAGACTCTACCAGTCACTGACACACTCAGGATAACCTACAACAACTTGTTCAGGATGTGGGAGAGAACCGGAATCCCTGGGAGGAGTAACACTGCCAGAGGGAGAACATGTAAACTCTCAGAGACAGGCGGTGCAGAAACACTCGGGTGTCCGACAGGAGCAAAGCCTGAGTCTGCCCTCTCCCTGAGGAAGAAACTGCTTGCACACATAAGGTTTACCAGGCTGATACCTGGGTGCTGGGTTTGTCATGTGAGGAGAGGTTACGCAGACTGACCACAGAATGAGAGGTGAAATGTACAAACCTCTGCTTGGGTTAGGAGGGTAGATGTGGAATTAACATTTCCCGTGGTTAAGGTCCATCAGTCACAGTCTCAAATGGAGTTCAGAAATAGCAAAATGTACTGGTGAGTCAGTGTGGCTGATGTCAAGTTCCCACATGGAAAAGTCCGTCCAAAAGGCTGAAGACCACAGGATCCAGGGCAAGCTGGAAAATTGGATCCAGAGTTGGTCTGGTAATAGGGAGGCAAATTGTGCTCATGGAGGGTTGCTTTTGTGACCAGCAATTTACCACAAGGATTGATGCTGGGATCCTTCCCATTTGTTATATACTGTAACGATCTGGATGTGCGGGGAGGAGGTTTATAGGTGACATGGAAACTGGTAGTATTATTGACAGTGAGGAGAATAACTGTAGGCTACGGGATTGTAGTGATCGACTGGTAAAATGGAGGCACTGCTGGCAGATGGAGTTTCATCCTGATAAGTGTGGGGTGATACGATCAACTTCTACCTTAAATATACCCATGGACTTGGCCTCCACTGCAGTCTATAGAAGAGCATTCCACAGATTCACTGCTCTCTGGCTAAAAAAATTACTTCTTACCTCTGTTCTAAAGGGTTGCCCCCTATTTACCTGTATTTGGCCCAATTCTTTCAGATCCACAAGCCCACCCAAGTGTCTTGTAAACATTCTAACCACACCCACCCTAGTCTGACAGCTCATTCCACACCCTGTGGGAACAACTTGCCCCTCAGACCCTCTTTAAATAATTACTCTCTCACCTTCAACCTTTGCCCTCCAGTTTTAGACTCCCCTACAATGGGGAAAACTGCGGCCATTCACCACAGCTATGCCCCTCATTCTTTTCTAAACCTCGATAAAGACAAATCTGTTAGAGTTCTTCGAGGCAGTATCAAGCAGGGTGGACAAAGGAGAGGTAGTGGATGTCATTTACTTGGATTTTCAGAAAGAGTTTGATACGGTGCCGTATATGAGGCTGCTTAACAAGATAAAATCCTATGGCATTACAGGAAAGATACTGGAATTGATAGAGGAATAACTGACGGGCAGGAAGACGCGAGTAGGAATAAAGCGGTCCTTTTCTGGTTGGCTGCCAGTGACTAGTGTTGTTCCTCAGGGGTCAGTATTGGGACCGCTGCTTTTCACATTGTTTGTCAGTGATTTAGATAATGGAATTGGTGGTTTTGGGGCAAAGTTTGCAGATGATACGAAGATAGGTGGAGGGGTAGGTAGTGCTGAGGAAGCACTGCAATTGTAGCAGGACTTAGACAAATTGGAAGAATGGGCAAAAAGGTGGGAGATGGAATACAGTGTTAGGGAATGTATGATGATGCATTCTGGAAAAGGAATAATAGCGTGGTCTATTATCTAAATGGGGAGAAGGTTCAAACATCAGAGGTGCTCATGCAAGACTCCTAGAAATCTAATTTACCAGTCGCGTCTGTGGTAAAGAATGAAAATGCAATGTTGGCATTTATTTGAAGGGGAATAGAATATAAAAACAAGGAGATAATGCTGAAGCTTTGTAAGACACTAGTCAGGCTGCACTTGGAGTATTGTCAATGCTCTTGGGCCTCGTATCTCAGAAAGGATGTGAGGTCATTGGAGAGAGTCCAGAGGAGGTTTATGAGGATGATTCCAGGAATGAAAGGGTTAGCATATGAGGAGTGTTTGGCAACTTTGGGCTTGTACTCACTGGAATTTAGAATAATGTGGGGGGATCTCAGTGAAACCTACCAAATGTTGAAAGGTCTAGATAAGGTGGATGGGGAGAGGTTGTTCCTTCTGGTGGGGATATTCAGATCTAGAGGGCACAGCCTCAAAACTGAGGGGCAACCCTTTAGAACAGAGGTAAGAAGCAATTTTTTTAGCCAGAGAGTAGTGAATCTGTGGAATGCTCTTCTATAGACTGCGGTAGAGGCCAAGTCCATGGGTATATTTAAGGTAGAAGTTGATCATTTCCTGATTGGTCAGGGCATCAAAGGATATGGTGAGAAGGCAGGTGTATGGGGTTGGGTGGGATCCAGGATCAGCCATGATGGAATGGTGAAGCAAACTCAATGGGCTGAATGGCCTAATCCTGTCCCTATGTCTTATGGTCTTATGTCTTACCATCACCCCTCAGCCTCCTTCAGCTCAGGGAAACCAGCTCCAGCCTATCCAGTCCTTCCTCATTATTCAATGTCCTGTTAACATCCTTTTGAATCTTTGCTGCACTTTTCCTAGCTTAATCACACCCAGAACTCTTTAATTATGTCTCATAAAAAATGAAACTCTCCTTGATATCTGCTCTGAATATAAACTCCCCATAACCATCAAATACCTCCAACGTACTACAGCAGTAGCATATCTCGACCTGAAATGTTGGCTGTCTATTTCCCAACATTGATACTGCCTGACCTGCTCAATACTTCCAGTGCTTTGCATCTGCAGTGTTGTATCATCAAACTACTGTTACACTTGGCTATCCATTACCAACTCGGAACTGGACAATTCAGTTCCAGGCTGGAACTCACTTCTGGATAAGTGCTACTAAATAAATATGTATGTCCCTAACCTCAAACATCTTAATTTGCTTCTTTCCATTCCTCCATGATTATACATAGAAACCTTTGAATCCCTCAACAATTTTCATCTCAGCAATAGCTTGCATAGATCAATTTGACATTTAATAAGTCTCCAACCCAATTACGTAGTCTGCAGATTGCATCTCAACCAGTCACATCTCTCCTGTGGGTTTAGGCCACTCTACGTGTAAAGTACCCAAATCTATCAGTTGGATTCCAATCTGGAGAAAGTGCAGAATTTCACTTGAATATCACCTGGGAGGGAGTGTTTTACAGCAACAGTTCTGAATTTAAACTCCCTCCCAAACACCTCCCCCACCATCACCCAAAAAAGAAACTTGTGATTAGACTGGAGCTTGTATTTCATTCCTGATTATCTTCATTTCCATACATGGTAATTGTTGTTCAACATATAAATTATCTGATTCTCTTCATTAGATTCCAGGTTATAGCTGGAAGGTGTCAGGTCCTCAAAAGAACTCTACAATACCAAAGCCCGACTAGTTTCCAGTCTGAAGTACATTTCCTGCCATCTGTTCTCCATGTAAACCACTCCATGTGGATGCCATTTTGTTCATCAGTCTATCTAGCTGACTTTCTATATCCATAATGCCCTGGGTCAACATCTCGGATCTTACCTTGGGGACTCTGGCATACTTGCCAACTCTTGTGTCACGGATATCTGTTAATGCCAGGCTCTCGATATGCTACAGAAAGAAACAGCATGAAGCACTGATCAGGTTTGTAGAAGACAAGGTACATTATTTCATTGTGTTTAACCATATACACAGAGAAGTTCAGTGTGAGAGGTGGAAGGCAGAATTCCAGGCAACGACCCCAATCCTAAAGCACAGCCATCTCTCACTAGCAATAAGTGAAGGACCAGGCAGATCTATTTCCAGTGACAAGCTGAGCCCCCTTATCACCATGGTAGTTTGGATCAGGGAATTAAAGATGACATGCCATTGGGGTAGGATTGGGATGGATTGTGATCATTGAGGAGATGGAAAGAGGTTCAGGTGTGATTTGGACACGTTGGTTCAGTGGGAAATTGTACACCAGAGCAGATCGAACACCGTGAACACAGCAGATCATAGATTGTGCAAGTGTTCAGCTACATGAGGAATTCAAATGGGATAATGACCTTCCTTGCAAAGAAAGCCAAGTACAGGAGCAAAGATGGCATGCCACAGCTGTCCAAGGCCTTGTGAGAGCCCACCTGGAGGCTTTTCTGTCATGGTGTCTTTATCTTTCAGAGTATGTTCGTATCACAGAGAGAGTGCAATCAATGTTTGCTCATCTAATTCCTGGGGAGACGTGACTGGTACACAAGTCACAGATTTGGATAGGACAGAACCAGGCCCTTCATCCCACTCTGTTAATGCCGACTATCATGCCTATCTACACCAATCCTACTGGCCTATCCCTCCATACTCGTTCAAGTACCTGTCCAGATGTCCCTTAAATGTCATTATTCTTCCTGCCTCGATAACCTCATTCCAGATACGAGCTACTCTTTGTGTGAAATATTAACCCTTCAGATCCCCTTTAAACCTCATCCTTCTCATCCTAAGACTATGCATTCTAGTTGTAGACATGTCTACCTTTGGAAACAGACTCAGGCTCCCATTTACATCTCTGATAATGTATTTTTACTTGTGTAACCACACAGCCTCCAGGGAACTCTAGGGAAAAGAAACCCAGCCAATCCAATTTCCCCTGATAACTCAAGCATTCCAATCCAGGGAAAATCCTTGTGAATCCTTTCTGTACCATTTGTAGCTTAATCATGGCTATCCTCGAGTGGGGGTAACCAGAAATGCACAAGTATGCTGTGTGGCCTGGACAATATTTTGTACAGCTGCACTATGACCACCCAACTCTTATACTCAAAGTTTTTGGGGAGCATCTCAAACGCCTTCTTCAGTATTCTATTCACTTTCAGAGAATGAAACGTATGTACTCCAAAGTGTCCACTCAATAACCCTCCCCAGGCCCTGCTGATCGCTGCCTCTGTCCTTCCCTGCTTTCAGTCTGGCTTGGTTCAGTGTACAGTTTAAAAGAATGAGAATGGATCTCATAGAAACTGAGAACATTGTTACAGGAACTAAACAAACAAAATGATCCCATTGGCAGGAGATTCCAAAACCAAGAACTGCAGCTTCAGTGTATAAGATATAAACGAGACCAGGGGGACCGATCTATTCAGCATGGGCTGGTGAAACTGTGATATTCTGTACAACAGGAAGTCAAGTTATTCAGTATATTTCTCTAGAGATGGTGGGAAAAGGAAGGAACACGAAGTCAATGATCAGCCAAGATCATCTAGAATGGAGGAGAGATGTGAAGGGCCGAGTGGCCAGCTGTACTCGTATGCCAAAGATGTCATACAATGAAGGATGTCATTACCATTGTAATTATTAGTTCTGCACTAACTCATCGTGGAATGACTTTTACCCTTCCTTTTAATTGCATCCTTCATTGTTAAAAAAGAAAATGGTGTCAACACTCAACAGGCCAGGCAGCATCTGTGGGGAGAACTGGGAAAATCAGAAAACAAACTGGTCTTAAGTTACCGTGTGGTTAGAGGGAAGGGGCTGTTTGCAAGCTTAAAGGATTGGATTTTATTTGAGGTGGAGGGTGAGGACAGCAGATCTGAAGAGCAAGTATAAGTGAAAGCAAGGGAGCAGGAGTTGGGTTTTGAAGGACAAGATGAGTTTGCAGAGAGCCGATGGGAGGAGCTGAGTGGGAAGTGATGCTGAAAGGTAGCAGGTGGGATAACCACCATTTCAAAGACAAAGATGGGGCAAGGAGACCAAGGACCAGAAATAACGAGATCTGAGACAGAAAGGGCTCAGAGAGATCCAACTAGATCAAGGATAAGTACCTACCTACCTCTCCTGGGTTTTCTTCCTTGCCAGATAGCTACACTGGGTAGTTCACGGTGAATTACATATTAGAAACTCGGAGAAAGCAATTGTGAATGTGTGATGAGGAAAGAACAAGGCAGAGACCCTCAGCAGCAAGTACAGAATCCCTCAGATCACCCAACTCACCTACCACGTCCCTCAATTCCTCCTCATTAACTCTGCCCAAGCTGACTCTGGCTCTGCTCAATTACTCACTGGTTAACACGGTCAAAAGTCAGCAGTTTTGAAACCCTTGAGCCAAGGAGGCTCAGGAACTCCATGGTTTATATGGGATGGGAGGGGTGATCTAATCAGATTGTTAGAAATGATGCAGTGAAAACTACTTGCTTCAGTGAGAAGCTGTGTAAATCACCATGCAACTAGAACAAATTTTGGAAATACAGCCACACAGACGTAGATAGGTCAGCAAGATGGAGACAGAACAGCAGAACCATTAACTTGTTGAAAGGTTTGAACAATTTCCTTTTCTTTTCCCAGAATGGACAGACATGGAAGGGAAGTACAGAAACAGCTTACCTTATTTTGAAATGTCCAGTATAGATAGTGTCCTTGCGAATCTAAGCGCATAATCACCGGCAATCCAGCTCCAGTTTCCTGAGGGTGGAAATGACACAACATTGGCTTCAGTGTTAGCCATTTTGGTCTGAAGCTGAAGCCCCTTGATGCTGTGATTAAGGTTTTCCGTTCTCTTTGGCTTTTGTTCAATGTATCAGTGAAGTTGAGGTCAGAGGTGTAATAGGAAAAATTACAATGTGGATGTCTGACCAAATTCTTGTATTCATAAAACTCCCTTAAACTTCCCAAAACATTACAAAGCACTTTACAACCCGTGAGAACAGCTGTTGGAAGAACACAATAGGTCAGACTGTCTCTGTGGAAAAGAACAGTCAGCACTTTCACTCGAGACCCTTCATCTGGATTGAGAGTCGGGGAAGTAACGTTGGAACCACACAACCAAAAGGCAAAATAGCTGCAGATGCCGGAATCCTGAATTAAAAACATAAATTGCTGGAAATAGTCAGCAGGTCAGGTAATGTCTGTGGAGAGAGAAACCGAGTTAATGTGTCAGATCGAATTCCTCCCACCAGAAACTTTCCAATGCAATTTCATCCCATGTTAACTTCGTTGTGTCCGTGCACAACTACGTATCAATAAAATAAAGCAAGCATGCGGGAGATGGCTCTACCCTATGTATTCACTTTACAACGAGAGAGAGAGAGAGAGAGAACAATACACATGCATAGATAACAGCACAAGCGCAGACAACAGTTCAATATGTAGTGCCAGAGGGTGTGGGGGGGGGGGGGGGGGGGTCATTGCACTAAAAGAAATAGGTTGATCCATAGACTTCCTCCCCCTTTACATTAATGCAACATAAAACTGTATATGTACAAAACATTCAATTTCCCTTTCATAAACCCATGTTCCAAATGCTTTCACAATAACAGTCCGTAAGTAACTTCCCAGTTCTAAAGATTCAGTCTTTTGGGTGGCGCTCTGTTTCTTTCAGCATAGCACCTCTGGACCTGTGGAGTGACATCGTGTCTTGTCTGAGACAACGTTCCCAGTTTCCCGTGTCACTTTGCTGAAAGTGACATCATTACTGAGAGATACGTTCGTGACTGTAATGCATCCGTCTTGTTGGATGCAGTCAACTCAGGTGTGTTCTTCTGTTGAGCACCCAGTATCTGGTCCACATGATGCCTCCATGTCTGTCTCCAACATCCACTGTGTACGTAAGTGGTTCTTGTAACTATACTACCAGGTGTCCACTTGGCTTCTCAGCAATCACGGGCTAGTACTTCCTGTCCAATCACAAAGCTTCTTACTGCTTCACTTGGCAACTGGTTGAACTGTTTACTCTGCACTTCCCTCCATAGATCTGGTTTCAGGAACAGCATTGCAGGTGTTTGATTTGTTGTCACATGAACAGAGTTCCAATACACAGAAATCTACCTTGTGCTGTAGAGAAATGTCATCCTTGTCCATCACTTTAGTGGACTTCGTGAAGGATTGGATAAACCTTTCAGCTAACCCGTTCGTTGCTGGATGGTGAGGAGATGACTTGAAATGCCTGATGCCATTTTTCTCCATGAACAGTTGGAATTCTTCTGATGTGTATTAGTCTGTTGTCACTCACAGTTTGTTCTTGTAGGCCATTTCTGCTGAAGGTAGTTCTCAGAGCAGACACAGTCTTTGCTGAGGTGGTTGGCTTCATTGGTATGACCTCTGGCCACTTCAAAAGAGCATCCACAGCAGTCAGAAACATGGAGTTATGAATGAGCCAGCGAAGTCAATATGTACTCTTTGCCATGGGAACGACAGCTACTCCTACGGGTGTAACAGTATCAGTGAGGGTGTATTTTGAACTTTTTGGCATCCTGAAGAGTTTTTGGCCAAGGCTTCAATCTATTTATCTATTCCTGGCCACCACAGGTCGTTCCCGACGAGACTCTTCACCTTGACTGTACCCAGGTGTCCTTTGTGCAGATTCTCTAACACTCCGGTGTGCAGTTTAGAGGGAACCACAACAGGAGATCCATGCTCCGGCATTCTTTGACATATTGGCTGTTGGTCTTGTCCTGCTGAGAACTCTGGAAACTTAGGGTTACCATGACTGGCCATCCTTGCATGGTGATGTCATAGACTTTTGACAATGTCGGATCATTCCGTGTTTCCCTTTGTATTTCGGAATTTGTTACCGGCAACTGGTCCACCAGTGCAGTGTGGAACACTTCCACTGGGTCACAGTATGAAGACTTTTCTTCTTCAGTTGCAACAGTGTTAGTCATGACAAGCCATCAGTGTTCCCGTGTTGTTTGGCACCCTTGAACTCCATGTCATAGAGTGAGCTCCTGGGAACAGTGCCCAACATTGTACCCGGGTAGCAGTCATCACTGGAATTCCCTTCCTGGGATTGAAAATGGACTCAAGGGCTGGTGATCTGTCACTAGCATAAAGTTTTGTCCATAGAGGTAGTGGTGGAACTGCTTTATTCCCCATAATAGACTAAGGGCCTCTCGGTTGATCTGTGCATAGTTGTGTCTGGGCTCGTCAGTGATCTTAAAGCAAATACAATCAGATCCACCTTGCAAAATATGTGACAAAACAAAAGGGGATGCATCACATGCCGTTCTGATGGGCAGGGATGGGTCATAATGGGTGAGCAGTTCATCTCTTGTTATTAGCCTCTTTGTTTCTTTGAATGTTCTTTCACCTCTTTCTGACCATTCCCACTTTGCTCCTGTCTGTCTGCCTTGCTCACTCTCTCTCTCTGTGACCTTGTCTGCCTTGCTCACTCTCTCTCTCTGTGACCTTGTCTATCTTGCTCATTCTCTCTCTCTCTGTGACCTTGTCTGTCTTGCTCACTCTCTCTCTCTGTGACCTTGTCTGTCTTGCTCACTCTCTCTCTCTGTGACCTTGTCTGTCTTGCTCACTCTCTCTCTCTGTGACCTTGTCTGTCTTGCTCACTCTCTCTCTGTGACGTCTGCCTTGCTCACTCTCTCTCTCTGTGACCTTGTCTGTCTTGCTCACTCTCTCTCTCTCTGTGACCTTGTCTGTCTTGCGCACTCTCTCTCTGTGACCTTGTCTGTCTTGCTCACTCTCTCTCTCTGTGACCTTGTCTGTCTTGCTCACTCTCTCTCTCTGTGACCTTGTCTGTCTTGCTCACTCTCTCTCTCTCTGTGACCTTGTCTGTCTTGCTCACTCTCTCTCTCTGTGACCTTGTCTGTCTTGCTCACTCTCTCTCTCTCTGTGACCTTGTCTGCCTTGCTCACTCTCTCTCTGTGACGTCTGCCTTGCTCACTCTCTCTCTCTCTGTGACCTTGTCTGTCTTGCTCACTCTCTCTCTCTCTGACCTTGTCTGCCTTGCTCACTCTCTCTCTCTGTGACCTTGTCTGTCTTGCTCACTCTCTCTCTGTGACCTTGTCTGTCTTGCTCACTCTCTCTCTCTCTCTGACCTTGTCTGCCTTGCTCACTCTCTCTCTCTGTGACCTTGTCTGTCTTGCTCACTCTCTCTCTGTGACCTTGTCTATCTTGCTCACTCTCTCTCTCTCTGTGACCTTGTCTGTCTTGCTCACTCTCTCTCTGTGACGTCTGCCTTGCTCACTCTCTCTCTCTGTGACCTTGTCTGTCTTGCTCACTCTCTCTCTCTGTGACCTTGTCTGCCTTGCTCACTCTCTCTCTCTGTGACCTTGTCTGCCTTGCTCACTCTCTCTCTCTGTGACCTTGTCTGTCTTGCTCACTCTCTCTCTGTGACGTCTGCCTTGCTCACTCTCTCTCTCTCTGTGACCTTGTCTGTCTTGCTCACTCTCTCTCTGTGACGTCTGCCTTGCTCACTCTCTCTCTCTGTGACCTTGTCTGTCTTGCTCACTCTCTCTCTGTGACGTCTGCCTTGCTCACTCTCTCTCTCTGTGACCTTGTCTGTCTTGCTCACTCTCTCTCTCTGTGACCTTGTCTGTCTTGCTCACTCTCTCTCTGTGACCTTGTCTGTCTTGCTCACTCTCTCTCTCTCTGTGACCTTGTCT
>NC_133126.1:96076825-96182656 GCF_048418815.1 Hemitrygon akajei
TGATGTTGATTAAGGGGTTATGAAGTTGTCCGGTTTATCATGGGGTTCTTAAAATCCACTCCAGAGAGCAGGTAAGATCCAGGTGAAATACGTCCTCATTGAACTGAGGCCGAGTTCAAGAGAAGGATTGAGTGGCAGAAGGAAAACTTACTAAGTTACCCAAACTTCACAGCAGCTTGTTTTGCTTCATCCTAAATCATTATCCAGGATTGTTTATCAGCATCACGTTACCATACCACAGATTGCTGCATATCTCATCATGCCTTGCATCTCACTGCATACCAGTAAACACACCCATCTCAATGCATCTTCCCCCATATCACTGCTCCTCTCTATATCCCACCTGCATCATGGCATTTTCCCGGACCTCCCTGCATTTTACAATCCATCACCCCAATTGAATTTGACCGTGCTCCCCCCCCCCCCCCACCCCACCATCCCATTTCGTTGTACCTCAGTGTAACATTACACTGTGTAGATTACATCAGTATCACTGTATTGTAACACTGGATCCTCCCTTAATTCAAATTCACCATGCAGCAACTTGTCTTATTGTAACTTTACAAATAACATCCACTAGTATTTCTCGTTACTGTACCTTACCATGCGCCATAACCAACTGAATTGCTTCATTTCCTATAGTTCACTCGCCTCGACTTGAAAATGCATCGCTGTTCCCTTGTTGGTGCTGGGTCTAAATCCCAGAACTCACTACCAACACCACTGTGAGGATATCTTCAACACCCGGAACACTTGAGAATCAGAAAGGTCACTCACTACCACCTTCGCAAATGGCCCCATCAAAAGCCACCCTATCTCTATCGCAGTACACATCAAAGCACCTTAGCATTCAGATCATCTTTCACCACATCAATGCATTTTACCATATGTAGCTACACCATTTTGTGCATCAGTCTGTTTAATGAAGGTCTCATCGTGCACTATATCCTACCGTTCCTGACTGGATACCAACTACACCCTTCCTCACCCATCCCTATTACCCTTGACAGCATTGTTCCTTCCTCTACCCCACCACTTCTTCATTGTCCACACAGTAATTCCACGCCCTTAACCATGAGACTCACCCTTCTTTAACTACAGTGTATCTGAAAGTACTGCACCTTCTTTATCTGTTCCTTATTCTGGCCATTTCTCACCCTATCTAATTACTCTGCACTACATCTCCTAACACAATACTGCAGAGTGTACCCAGCTTATAAACTCAAGCTTCCCTTCTGAGTTAGACCCGTTTACCTGCATATCACTCATACCTTTCCCATTCAGGTACCTGCACAAGTATCTTTTAAATGTCATTAATGGATCTGCCCCAACCATTTTCTCAGATAACTCGTTCCATCATCTGGGTGAGAAAGTTGTCCCCTGGGTCCCTATGAGATTCAGATTCAGGCAGCTATCACACAAAAAATGCAACCTAAGACTGTGCTGGACGCAGCCCACAAATGTTGTCACACACTCGAGCACCAACATAGCATGCCCACAATGTTCAGCAGAACAACACAAGCAATGAATATATCCAATCACAAACAAGAGAAAATCTGCAGATGCAGGTTTCAGCCTGAAACATCAACTGTACTCTTCCCCATAGATGCTGCCTAGCCTGCTGAGTTCCTCAAGCATTTTGTGTGTGTTGCAGTAAATATACTGTTATATAAATAATCCATCACAGATTATATGTAAAAATAAGTGAATTGTGTACATCATAACTACCACGTGACCAGTAAACACAACTTAAGACTCACATCTCTCAACTCTCTTGTTTTCTGTTGAATTAGTTTAATGTCTAAACAACAACACAACAGCCCCTTTCCTCCCACTCACACCAGGGTAGGATGCCTCCTCACCTCCAGCCTCTAGTGGACTTGTGGACTCGCAGTCATCGGATTTGTGACTTCCCCAGCAGACTCACAGATTTATGGCTTCTGCCAAGGAGCCTAGAATTCCTGACTCTGTCTTTTGTTGACATTCGGTCTCAACTCCAGGACCACTGATGACAAGACCCCAATCTCCAGACTATGCCTCCTGCCTGCACTGACCTCCAGTCCCAGTACCAACTGACCCGGGGAGGAGGAGGGCAGTTTACCAGACCTCATCCTCACTGGTCTTTGTCCACAGCACCTGCAGACCTGAATTCCGTCTATGGTAATTATTGCCCTTTCTTTCCAGAGCACTCCAGCCACAGCTCTCACATACCTGTCCCTAAACCCTGACCTGAGCTCTAACTGCCCTCTGTGTCCCAAAGTCATCCCTACAAACCTAAAAAACAACTACATCTTTCCCTTCACACGTGTCCTCTATTCTTGATTCTCCAATCCTCAGGAAAAGACTGTGTATAATTACCCTGCCAATTTCATACACCTCTATAATCTCACCCCTGATACCCCTATGCTCCAATAACCAAAGTTCTAGCCTGCTCAGCCTTGCTCCATAATTCTGTCCTTCAAGTCCTGGCAGTAACCTCATAAATCTACTCATCTTAGTCCGTTTAACATTAACCGAAACCACGACGACAATAGAAAATAACATTAACCGTCCGTCAATTCTGAGCCACAATCACTTACATCATCCCATTTAATGAACCTCTCTCCATGGACCAGAAAGGATTTCACCTCAATCTCCGGGATTACAGCTCCTGCCATTCCCAGCAAAGCAAAGTGGATCGAGTTTTCCCTCACAGTGTGCTGGAAAGGGATGAGAGACTCTCTCAGCCAATCACACCAGGAAATTAATTTACAAAAACGGATGTAAGTTACATCTCCGAGTCAAATAAAAGTTGGCAACATGTAAAGTGAGATGCAAATATAGGCAAACGGAAACCATAGGGCCACAAACACACAGACAAACGTGAATTGAAACATCACAGAAAGGTGCTGGAGGAACAGCCGGGCAGGCAACATCCGTGGACGGAAGTGGACAGTTCACATTCTGGTTGACCAAGCTGTCCCCATAGTTGCTGCCTGACCTGCTGAGTTCCTCCTGTGCTTTGTGTGCTCCTCCTCATTTCATGGTCCACTGTTACATTGCTTTGCACTTTAGTCGGTCTGTTGGATGTGATACCTCAGCAACAGAAAACATCTTGCTCTCTTTGACTGCCTATTCTTCCTCACTCAGGTCTCATTTTCCACATCATTTCTCTCTCTTCACTCTCTTGTATAACTCATGCCTAACACCTAATGTATCATCCCTTAGGTATAATCCCAATGTGTAACCTCTTATGTGTAATTGCACATCTATAATCCTTCATGTATAATCCCTCATGTTCAATGTGTCATGTATAACCCCACATGTAGAACCCCTCACGTTTAATCCCTCAGTTATAATCCCTCATGTAGAATGCATCATCTATAATCCTTCATGTATAATCCCTCAGTTATAATCCCTCGTGTAGAATGCATCATCTATAATGCTTCATGTATAATCCCTCAGTTATAATCCCTCGTGTAGAATGCATCATCTATAATGCTTCATGTATAATCCCTCAGTTATAATCCCCCGTGTAGAATGCATCATCTATAATGCTTCATGTATAACACCTCATAGATGATCCCTCGTGTATATCCCCTGATATAATATGCATCATGTATAATCCTTCATGTTTCACCGCTGATGTAAACCGCCTCATGTATACATACACATTATATTCTCTTATGTAAAATCCCTCATATATATTCCCCCGTGTTTAATACATAAGAAATAGGAGCAGGAGTAGACCATCTGGCCCGAAGAGCCTGCTCCCTCATTCAATAAGATCATGGCTGATCTGACCATGGACTCATCTCCACCTACCTGCCTTTACCCCATAACCCTTAATCCCCCTACCGTGCAAAAATCTATCCAACCTTGTTTTAAGTATATTTACTGAGGTAGCCACTGCTTCTTTGGGCAGAGAATTTAACAGATTCACCACTCTTTGGAAAAAGCAGTTCCTCCTCATCTTCATCCTAAATCTACTCCCCCTAATCTCGAGGCTATGTCCCCTAGCTCTAGTCTCACCTACCAGTGGAAACAACTTTCCTGCCACTAATTTATCTATCCCTTTCATAACTTTATAAGATCTCCTCTCATCCTTCTGAATTCCAGCAAGTACAGTCCCAGGAAACTCAATCTCTCCTCATGTATACTCCCCCCTGTATAATCCTCTATTTATATTCCCTCATATATAATCCCCCATGTATAATCCCCCAAGTATAAACCCTCATGTATAATCCCACATGTATAATCCTTCACAAATAATCTCCCATGTATAATCCCCCAAGTATAAACCCTCATGTATAATCCCTCATGTATAATCCCACGTGTATAATCCCCCATGTATAATCCTTCACATATAATCTCCAATGTATAATCCCCCAAGTATAAACCCTCATGTATAATCCCTCATGAATAATCCCTCATGTATAATCCCCCATGTATAATTCTTCATATATAATCCACCATGTATAATCCCCCAAATATAATCCCTCATGTAAAATCCCTCATGTACAATCCCTCATGTATAATCCTCCAAGTATAATCCCTCACATATATTCCCCATGTATACACCCCATCTATAATTCCCCATGTATAATCTCCCTTGTATAAACCATCACATATAATCCCCTACGTACGAGGGGTGATTGATAAATTCGTGGCCTAAGGTAGAAGGAGATGTTATACAGCTCTCGTTACGTGCACATGCAGGTCAACTCTTTGAGTGATTATGCAGAAAGTTTGAAGTTAACTCATCTCCTTCTACCTTAGACCACAAACTTATCAATCACCCCAATGAGTTATTAACTGAAGAGTTATTAACTTCAAACTTCCTGCATAATCACTCAAATACCCCTCGTATAATCCCCCAAGGATAATCCCCCATGTATAAACCCCCATTTATACTCCCCCATGTATAGCCCCTCATGTATAATCCTCCAAGTAAAAACCCTCATGTGTAATCCCTCACATATAATCCCCATCTATAAACCCTCACATATAATCCCCATTTATAAACCCTCATGTATAATCCCCCATGTATAATCCCTCATATATAATCCCCCAAGTATAATCCCTCACAAATATTCTCCCATGCATAATCTCCCATGTATAATCTATCACATATAATCCCCCATGTATCATCCCTCATGTATAATCCCCCACATATAATCCTCCATGTAAATTTAGTCAAGAAGAAAAGAAAAGTTTACAAAAGTTTCAGAGAGCTAGGTAATGCTAGAAATTTAGAAGATTATAAGGCCAATAGGAAGGAGTTTAAGAAGGCTAACAGAGAGCCAGAAGGGGCCATGAGAAGGCCTTGGAGGGCAGGATTCAGGAAAACCCCAATGCATTCTACAAGTATGTGAAGAGCAAGAGGATAAGACATGAGAGAACAGAACCAATCAAATGTGACAGTGGGAAAGTGTGTATAGAACCGGAGGAGATAGCAGAGGTACTTAATGAATACCTTGCTTTAGTATTCACTGTGGAAAAAGATCTTGGCGATTGTAGCGATGACTTGCAGCAGACTGAAAAGCTTGAGCATGTAGATATTAAGAAAGAGGAGGGGCTGGAGCTTTTGGAAAGCATTAAATTGGATAAGTCGCCGAGACCTGATGAGGTGTACCCCAGGCTACTGTGAGAGGCGAGGGAAGAGATTGCTGAGCCCCTGGCAATGACCTTTGCATCATCAATGGGGACAGGAGAGGTTCCGGAGGATTGGATGGTTGCGGATGTTGTTCCCTTATTCAAAAAAGGGAGCAGGGATAGCCCAGGAAATTATAGACCAGTGATGTATAACCCCCATGCATAATCCCTCATGTATAATCCCCATGTATAATCCCCCAAGTGTAATCCCCCATGTATAACCCCCATGCATAATCCCTCATGTATAATCCCCATGTATAATCCCCCATGTGTAATCCCCCATGTATAACCCCCATGCATAATCCCCCATGTATAATCCCCAAGTATAATCCCTCATGTATCATCCCTCATATATAATTGCTTACATATAATCCCCCATGTTAACCCCTCATGCATAATGGCTGATATATAACACTCATGTATGACCCCTCATATCTAGCACCTCATGTGTAATCCCTCAGGTATAATCAGTCATGTGCAGCCCTCATTTGTAACCCCTCAAATATATTCCCTCATGTATAATCACTCATATGGAATCCATCATGTAAAATGCCTCTTGTATAATACCTCCTGAATTACCATTCATGTACACTCAGTCATGGATAATCCCTCATGAATATTCCTTCATCTATAATCCCACATGTATAATCCCTCATGTCTAACCCCTCATCTACAATGCACATGAATAATCTCTCACATATAACACTTCATTTGCAATTCCTCAAATGTCCAATCTCTCATGTATAACCAGCATGCATAATCCCTCATATATAATCCCTCATTGATAGCTCCTCATGTTTAATTCCTCATTTGTCCCTCATGTACACCACTTCATGTATAATCCCTCTTGTATAACAACTGATGTGTAATCCCAAATGTATAATCACACATGAATAATCCCTCATCTAAATTCTCTCATATAACCCATCATGTGTAATCTCTCATTGATAATCCCTCGTGTGTAATCTCTCATTGATAATCCCTCATGTGTAATCTCCCATTGATAACCCATGTGTAATCTATTGATAACCCATCATGTGTAATCTCCCATTGATAACCCATGTGTAATCTCTCATTGATAACCCATGTGTAATCTCTCATTGATAACCCATCACGTGTAATCTCCCATTGATAACCCATGTGTAATCTCCCATTGATAACCCATGTGTAATCTCTCATTGATAACCCATCATGTGTAATCTCCCATTGATAACCCATGTGTAATCTCCCATTGATAACCCATGTGTAATCTCTCATTGATAACCCATCATGTGTAATCTCCCATTGATAACCCATGTGTAATCTCCCATTGATAACCCATCATGTGTAATCCCCCACACTCTAGCATAATCCCTCTTGTATAACATCTCATGTAAAATTCTTCATGTCTAATCCCACATATATAACTTCCCATGGATAAACCCTCATGTATAATCCCTCAGGTATAAACTGCCATGAATAATCTTTCATGTATAATCTCTCATATATATCCCCTCATGTATTATCCCTAGTGTACAATCCCTCAGTTATAATGCCTCGTATGTAATCCCTCATATTCAATCCCTCATGTATAAACATTCATTTATAATCCCAAATGTAAAATCCCACATGTATAATCTGTATATATAATTCCTAATGGATTATCCCTTGTGTGCAATTCCTCATAACACCTTATCTATGCCAAGTTTGCAGATGATACGAAGATTGGTGGAGGCGGAGGTAGTGTTGAGGAAACAGGTAGGCTGCAGAAGGATTTAGACAGATTAGGAGAAAAGAAAAGAAAGTGGCAAGTGAAATAAGATGTTGGAAAATGCATAGCCATGCAGTTTGGTAGTAGAAATAAATGTGCAGAACTATTTTCTAAATGGGGAAAAAAAATCCAAAACTCTGAGAAGCAAAGGGACTTGGAGTCCTTGTGCAGGACACCTTAGAGGTTAACTTGCAGGTTGAGTCGGTGGTGAAGAAGGCGAATGCCATGTTAGCATCCATTTCAAGAGGTCTTGAATACAGAGCAGGGCTGTGATGCTGATGCTTGTTCAGGCCCTGGTGAGGCCTCAGCTTGAGTATTTTAACAGTTTGGGGCTCTCCATCTAAGAAAAGATGTGCTGGCATTGGAGAGGGTTAAGAGGAGGTTCACAAGGATGATTCCGGGAATGAAAGGGTTATCATACAAGGAATGTTTGATGACTTTGGGTCTGTACTCACTGGAATTTAGAAGGATGAGGGGAGATCTTATTGAAACCTTTCAAAAGTTCAAAGACCCAGACAAAGTAGATTTGGGAAGCTTGTTTCCAATGGTGGGGGAATCTAGGACAAGGAGGCACAGCCTCAGGATAGAGGAGCATTCATTTAAAACAAAGATGCGGGGAAATTTCATTAGCCAGAGGGTGGTGAATTTGTGGAATTTGTTAGCACAGGCAGCTGTGGAGGACAGTTTGTCGGGTGCCAGGCAGAGATTGATAGGTTCTTGATTGGACATGGCATCAAAGGTTACAGGGAGAAGGCCAGAGAATGGTTTGAGGAGGGGAAAAAAGGATCAACCATGATTGAATGGCGGTGTAAACTTGATGGGCCAAATGGTCTAATTCTGCTCCAATGTCTTATGGTTTAATGGTCTTATAATACCTCTGTATAATCGTTCATGTATAATCCCTCATATATAATTACTCATCTATAAACCACGCAAATTCACTCATGTGTAACCCCTCATGTATAACACATCATATGTAATCCCTCATGTATAATCCCTCACGTGTATTCCCTCATATGTAATCCCTAATGTATAATCCCTCATAGAAACAAAGAACCATAGAAAAACTACAGCTCATTACAGGCCCTTCAGCCCACAATGCTGTGCCGAACATGTACTTACTTTTGAAATTACCTAGAGTTACCCATAGCCCTCTATTTTTCTAAGCTCCATATGATTCTGCCATCATATTTGACCTACCAAAATGAATAACCTCATACTTATCTGGGTTAAACTCCATCTGCCAATTCTCAGCCCAGTTTTGCATCCTATCAATGTCCCACTATAACCTCTGATAGCCCTCCACACTATCCACAACACCCTTAACATGTATGTCATCAACAAATTTACTAACCCATTCCTCCATTACTCATCCAAGTCACTTATAAAAATCACAAAGAGAAGCATCCCAGAACATATCCCTGAGGCACACCACTGGTCACCATGCAGAACATGACCCGTCTACAACCACTCTTTGCCTTCTGTGGGTTAGCCAATTCTAGATCCTCAAAGCAATGTCCTCTTGGATCCTATGCCTCCTTACTTTCTCAGTAAACCTTGCATGGGGTACCTTATCAAATGCCTTGCTGAAATCCATATACATTACATCTACTACTCTACCCTCATCAATGTTTTTAGTCACATCCTCAAAAAATTCAATCAGGCACGACGTAAGGCACGACCTGCCTTTGACAAAGCCGTGCTGACTATTCCTAATCATATTATGCCTCTCCAAATGTTCATAAATCCTGCCTCTCAGGATCTTTTCCACCAACTTACCAACCACTGAAGTAAGACTCACTGGTCCATAATTTCCTGGGCTACCTCTACTCCCTTTCTTGAATAAGGGAACAACTTCTACAACCCTCCAATCCTCCGGAACCTCACCCATCCCCACTGATGATGCAAAGATCATCGCCAGAGGCTCAGCAATCTCCTCCCTCGCCTCCCACAGTAGCCTGGGGGTACATCTTGTTCGGTCCCAGTGACTTATCCAACTTGATGCTTTCCAAAAGCTCCAGCACATTCTCTTTCTTAATGTCTATAGGCTCAAGCTTTTAAATCCACTGCAAGTCACCCCTACAATCACCAAGATCCTTTTCCGTAGTGAATACTGAAGCAAAGTACTCATTAAGTACCTCTGCTATCTCCTCCGATTCCATACACACTTCCCCACTGTCACACTTGATAGGTCCTATTCTTTCATGTCTTATCCTCTTGCTCTTCACATACTTGTAGAAAGCCTTGGGGTTTTCCTTAATCCTGCCCGCAAAGGCTTTCTCATGGCCCCTTCTGGCTCTCCTAATTTCATTCTTAAGCTCCTTCCTGCTAGACTTATAATCTTCAAAATCTTTATCATTACCTAGTTTTTGAACCTTTCATAAGCTTCTCTTTTCTTCTTAACTAGATTTTCAACAGCCTTTGTACACCACGGTTCCTGTACCCTACCATCCTTTCCCTGTCTCATTGGAATGTACCTATGCAGAACTCCACACAAATATCCCCTGAACATTTGCCACATTTCTGGTTTACATTTCCCTGAGAACATCTGTTTCCAATTTATACTTCCAAGTTCCTGCCTGACAGGTTCATATTTCTCCATACTCCAATTAAACGCTTTCCTAACTTGTCTGTTCCCTCATGTGTAATCCCTCGTGTATAATCCCTCACATGTAAACATCATTTAGGAATACTCACCTAAAACCCTTCATGTATAACCCCCTATGTATAGTACATATATGTATAGTACCCTCATATGTAATCCCTCATCTAAAACCCCTCATGTATAATCCTCCATTTTATACCCCTGATGTATAACTCCTCATGTATAGCCTCTCATGCATAATCCCTCATGTGTAATCCCAGATGTATAATCCCTCATGTGTAACCACTCATGTATAACCCCTCGTGTATAATCTCTCATGTATAAACAGTCTTCATGAGAACAGGTGGAGGCAAGGTAAGTAGGTAAGTTTATTTCATATTTCCTTTTCGTATTTAACTCTTAAAAAGAGGGAGAGGAAAGACAGAGTTTAGCAGGGTTAATGGCACCTTATGGCGACTCCTTTGCTTGCATTAGACACTAGAATACTACAGCACAGTACAGGCCCTTCAGCATTCGATGTTGTGCCGACCCATATATTCTGTTAAAAAAAAGTACTAAACCCATACTGCCCCATAACCCTCTATTTTTCTTTCATCCATGTGTCTGTCCAAGAGGCTCTTAAATACCCCTAATGTTTTAGCCTCCACCTCCATCTCTGGCAAGTCATTCCAGGCACCCACAACCCTTTGTGTAAAAAACTTACCCCTGATGTCTCCCCTAAACTTCCCTCCCTTAATTTTGTACATATGCCCTCTGGTGTTTGCTATTGGTGCCCTGGGAAACAGGTACTGACTATCCATCCTATCTATGCCTCTCATAATCTTGTAGACCTCTATCAAGTTCCCTCTCATTCTTCTGCGCTCCAAAGAGAAAAGTCCCAGCTTTGCTAACCTTGCTTCATATGACTAGTTCTCCAAACCTGGCGACATCCTGGTAAATCTCATCTGCACCTTCTCCATAGCTTCTGCATCCTTCCTATAATGAGGTGACCAGAATTGAACACAACACTCTAAGTGCAGTCTCACCAGAGATTTGTAGAGTTGCAACATGACCTCTCTACTCTTGAACTCAATCCCCCTGTTAATGAAGCCTAGCATCCCATAGGCCTCCTTAACTATCCTATCAACCTGTGCAACGACCCTGAGGGATGTATGGATTTGAACCCCAAGGTACCTCTGTTCATCCACACTCTTAAGTAACCGACCATTAACCCTGTACTCAGCCTTCTGGTTTGTCCTTCCAAAATGCATCACCTCACACTTGTCCGGATTGAACTCCATCTGCCATTTTTCTGCCCAACTCTGCAGCCTGTCTGTATCCTCTTGTAACCTTCGACAACCTACAGCTCCATCCACAACTCCTCCAATCTTCGTGTCATCCACAAACTTGCTCACCCATCCTTCCGCCTCTTCATCCAGGTCATTTATAAAAACCACAAAGAGCAGGTTTCCCACGACAGATCCCTGCGGCACTCCACTAGTCACCAACCTCCAGGCAGAATACTTCCCTTCCACTACTACCCACTGCTTTCTTCCTGTAAGCCAATTTTTTATCCAAACAGCCAAGGTTCCACTGATCCCATGCCTCATGACCTTCTGGATGAGTCTCTCGTGGGGGACCTTGTCAAATGCCTTGCTAAAATCTATGTAGACCACATCTACTGCCCTACCCTCATCAATTTCTTTTGTTACCTCTTCAAAGAACTCAATTCCCCACTAACTTCCCACTAACATCTTAACTACATTCTACAGAGGCGTGGTTGAGAGTGTGCTGACCTTTTGCATCACAACCTGGTACTCCAGCTGCAGTGCTGCCGACAAAAAAGCCTTGCAGAGGGTGGTTAGGGGAGCAGAGAAGGTTATTGGGGTCTCCCTACCTTCTGCCCAAGACTTCTTTCAGAGTCGATGCCTCCAGAAGACACAGTACATCATTAAGGACTCCTCACACCCTCTCCATGAACTGTTTGTTCTTCTGCCATCAGGTAAACGTTACAGGAGCATCAAAACTAAAACCACAAGGCTACTAAACAGCTTCCTCCCACAGGCAGTCAGTCTGCTAAATAGCTGCTCTACCTGACTCTGCTTTGGATACTTTTAACTTGCACTGGACACTTATAACTTGTTTTTAACTGACATGTGGCTGTTGTGTTTTACTATTTATTGTTATGTTTATTATTTAGTGTTGTGTTTGTTATGCTATGATTGCACTGCTCCTGGGAAACGCTGTCTCATTCTGCCCTGCAGAGCTTACGTATGGTTAGAATGACAATAAAGTTTTTGAATCTTGAATCTTGAATCAATTAGGCTCGTGAGGCACGACCTTCCCTTCACAAAGCCATGTTGACTATCCTTGAGTAGACTGTACTTCTCCAAATGCCTGTAGATCCTATCCTTAAGAATCCATTCCAACAGTTTGCAGACCACCGACATAAGACTCAGCAGTCTATTGTTCCCAGGATTCTCCCCATTACCTTTTTTAAACAAGGGAACTAGATTTGCCATTCTCCAATCCTCCTGCACCAACCCTGCAGCCAAAGAGGATTCAAAGATCATAGCTACTGCTCCAGTGATCTCTTCCCTCACTTCCCACAGCAACCTGGGGTATATCACATCCGGCCCTGGGGACTTAATAATCTTGATGTTTTTAAGAAGATCCAACACTTCTTCTTCCTTAATCTCCACATTCTCCTATTCTATTTCAACCTCACCCCGATCAAGGTCCTTTTCACTTGTGGATACTGAAGCAAAGTATTCACTTAGGACCTACCCAACCTCCTCCACTTCCAGGCACATGTTGTCTTCTTTATCCTTTAGCGGCCCCACCTTCATTCTTGTCATCCTTCTGTTGTTCACATACGCATAGAACGCCTTGGTGTTCTCTTTAATCCTATGTGCCAAGGCCTTCTCATACCCACTTTGAGCTCTCCTAAGTCCTTTCTTAAGCTCCTCCTGGCTACCCTATATTTCTCATGAGCCCCTCCTACTTCCTGCTTCTTATATCTAACATATGTTTCCTTCTTCCTCTTGACGAGTTGCCTCATGTACTTCATCAGCCATGGTTCCCTTTTCCTACCAGTTTGTCCTTGTCTCAGTGGGACAAACCTATCCTGAACCCAGCTCAAGTGTTGTTGTCATTCTTGTTATCATTTGCGTTATCCTGCTGAGCATTGTGGCCTCACTACCCTGGCGCTGAAATATGAGGCAACACTTGCAGGCTGTCTCCGGCACATCCTTAGGTTGTGTGAGTGGTTCCTAAAATTCCTCCACATTTCTTCTGTGTTTTCACCCTTGAACATCTGTTTCCAATTTACTCTCGCTAGTTCCTGCCTCAGCCCTTCAAAGTTAGCCCTTCCCCAGGTAAGCACTTTCCCATTTTGTCTGTTTTTATCCTTTTCCATAGCTATGCTGAAGCTAAGGGAGTTGTGGTCACTCTCACCAAAATGCTCCCCCACCAAGAGGTCTGTCACCTGACCAGGTTCATTACCCAGAACTAGATCCAGTATAGCCTCTCCTCATGTCGGCCGGTCCACATACTGTGTCAGGAATCCTTCTTGAACACACCTGACAAATTCAGCCCCATCTATCCCCCTTGCAGTCAAGGGGTGCCAGTCAATATGAGGGAAGTTGAAATCACCCATAAGTACAACCCTGTATTTCCTGCACCATTGTAAAATCTGCCTGCTTACCTGCTCCTCGGTGTCCCAAGGGCTATTTGAGGGCCTATAGACTACTCCCAGCACAGTGATTGATCCCTTCCTGTTTCTGACTTCCACCCACACCAGCTCAGTGGACACTCCCTCTGCAGCGTCCTCCTTTTGTATAGCCATGATACTATCCCTGACTAGTAATGCTACTCCCTCCCACCCCTTTTCTATCTCCCATCCTATTCCTTTTAAAACATTTAAACCCTGGTTCCTGCATCAGCCAATCCTGCCCTTCCTCCAGCCAAGTTTCAGTAATGGCCACAACATTGGAGTTCCACAAACTGATCCATGCTTTAAGTTCATCCCCTTTATTCCTAATACTCATAGCATTGAAATAGACACATTTCAGCCCCTCTAAATGGCTACAATTATGTTCTGTCCCCTGCCTGTCCTTCCTCACCAACTCAGAACTCTTAGCATCATGCCCTTGTCCTTCTACCCTAATCCCTGCACTCACATTCTGATTCCCACCCCCCTGCCAAACTAGTTTAAACCCTCCCCAACGGCTCTAGAAAACCTGCCCACCAGGATATTGGTCCCTTTCCAGTTCAGGTGCAGCCCGTCCATTTTGTACAGGTCAGACCTTCCCCAGAAGAGATCCCAATGATCCAGAAATCTGAACCCCTGCCCCCTGCACCAACTCTTCAGCCACACATTCATCTGCCATAACTTCCTGTTCCTACCCTCTCTGTCTCGTGGCACAGGCAGCAATCCCGAGATTATCACCTTGAGGTCCTGCTTTTTAACTTCTTTCCTAACTCCCTATATTCCTTCTTCAGGACCTCATCCCTACTCCTGTCTGTGTCATTGGTCCCCATGTGGACCATGACATCTGGCTGCTCACCCTCTCTCCTGAGAATACCCAGAACTCAATCCGAGATATCGCGGACCCTGGCACCAGGGAGGCAACAGACTATCCTGGATTCTCGATCCCTCTCACAGAACCTCTTATCTGTCCCCCTAACTATCGAATCCCCTATCACCACTGCTCTCCTCTTTTCCCTCCTTCCTTTCTAAGCTGAGGGTCCAGTCTCGGTGCCAGAGACGCAACCACTGCAACTTATCCCTGGTAGGTTGTCTGCACCAACAGTATCCAAAACGGTATACTTATTGTTGATGGGAATGGCTACAGGGGTGCTCTGCTCTTCCTGTCTATTCCCCTTCCTTTTCCTGATAGTCACCCAGCTACCTACCTCCTGTCTTTTAAGGGTGACTATCTCCCTGAAACTCCAATCTATTACTGCTTCTTCCTCACGGATGATCTGAAGTTCATCCAGCTCCAGCTCCAGTTCCCTAACTCGGTTTGTCAGGAGCTGCAGCTGGATGCACCTTTTACAGGTGGAGTCATCAGGGACAATTGTACTGTCCCTCACTTGCCACATCCTACAATCAGAGCACTGTACTGCCTCCATTACCAACTCATAAGTTAATTAAATTAATTAAAGAAACTTACCTGGCCTTTCCTCACTGGGAACAAGCTCATCCTCCACCTCTTCTCGTTGAAGCCTCTCGATCCAAAGCCTCAAAGCTCCACTCCTTCACTGGCCCACTCACTCACTGGCTGCTCTCTACTGGCCCACTCACTCACTGGCCCACTCACTCACTGGCTGCTCTCTACTGGCCCACTCACTCACTGGCTGCTCTCTACTGGCCACTCACTCACTGGCTGCTCTCTACTGGCCCACTCACTCACTGGCCCACTCACTCACTGGCCCACTCACTCACTGGTCCACTCACTCACTGGCTGCTCTCTACTGGCCCACTCACTCACTGGCTGCTCTCTACTGGCCACTCTGCTTGAGCTACCCCTTTTTTTTATTTGTTTGAACTTTGCAGTTTTTGATTGCCCAATCAGCTGCAATCATCTTCAGAAACAGCTCTATTTCCATCTTTAATACCTTTATTTTTTCCTTTCAGGGTTCTTTTGAAGACCTGTCCTGGAATTATATGCTGACTTCGGTTCCTTGCAGGAATAGGGCCTGCTCTGGGGGTTCACAACTGGCTTGTCCTAAGAGCTCTGCTTGCCTTTGGAGGCCTGGGATCTCATGGCTCTGGAGGTCGATGCCTCTGCAGGGGATCAGTGTGTCGTTAGAAACGGAAGAGACTTGAGATCTTTGGGCACAGAGCTCGGAAAAAGCAACGCAATGGACTTTTAACATCGTAAACCACCGAGTTGTGTGTTATGTCTCCCCTCTTGCTGTGAAACAGAGACACCCCTTTCTCCCTTGTTAGGGAGAGAGAGAGCCTGTGGTGTGTCGAATACCGGGTGAATGCGTAGTCTTTGAGTAACTGCAAGTCTGTGTCTTTGTTGTTGCCTTGTCCGCGTTTGAGTGCTCGGTGGCTCGGTGCGGGGGGAGGGGATTCTTGAGTGCTCGGTGGCTCGGTGCGGGAGGGGAAGGGGGGATTCTTGAGTGCTCGGTGGCTCGGTGCGGGAGGGGAAGGGGGGATTCTTGAGTGCTCGGTGGCTCGGTGCGGGAGGGGAAGGGGGATTCTTGAGTGCTCGGTGGCTCGGTGCGGGAGGGGAAGGGGGGATTCTTGAGTGCTCGGTGGCTCGGTGCGGGAGGGGAAGGGGGGATTCTTGAGTGCTCGGTGGCTCGGTGCGGGAGGGGAAGGGGGGATTCTTGAGTGCTCGGTGGCTCGGTGCGGGAGGGGAAGGGGGGATTCTTGAGTGCTCGGTGGCTCGGTGCGGGAGGGGAAGGGGGGATTCTTGAGTGCTCGGTGGCTCGGTGCGGGAGGAGAAGGGGGGATTCTTGAGTGCTCGGTGGCTCGGTGCGGGGGGAGGGGATTCTTGAGTGCTCGGTGGCTCGGTGCGGGGGGAGGGGATTCTTGAGTGCTCGGTGGCTCGGTGCGGGAGGGGAAGGGGGGATTCTTGAGTGCTCGGTGGCTCGGTGCGGGAGGGGAAGGGGGGATTCTTGAGTGCTCGGTGGCTCGGTGCGGGAGGGGAAGGGGGGATTCTTGAGTGCTCGGTGGCTCGGTGCGGGAGGGGAAGGGGGGATTCTTGAGTGCTCGGTGGCTCGGTGCGGGAGGGGAAGGGGGGATTCTTGAGTGCTCGGTGGCTCGGTGCGGGAGGGGAAGGGGGGATTCTTGAGTGCTCGGTGGCTCGGTGCGGGAGGGGAAGGGGGGATTCTTGAGTGCTCGGTGGCTCGGTGCGGTAGGGGAAGGGGGGATTCTTGAGTGCTCGGTGGCTCGGTGCGGGAGGGGAAGGGGGAATTCTTGAGTGCTGGGTGGCTCGGTGCGGGAGGGGAAGGGGGGATTCTTGAGTGCTCGGTGGCTCGGTGCGGGAGGGGAAGGGGGGATTCTTGAGTGCTCGGTGGCTCGGTGCGGGAGGGGAAGGGGGGATTCTTGAGTGCTCGGTGGCTCGGTGCGGGAGGGGAAGGGGGGATTCTTGAGTGCTCGGTGGCTCGGTGCGGGAGGGGAAGGGGGGATTCTTGAGTGCTCGGTGGCTCGGTGCGGGAGGGGAAGGGGGGATTCTTGAGTGCTCGGTGGCTCGGTGCGGGAGGGGAAGGGGGGATTCTTGAGTGCTCGGTGGCTCGGTGCGGGAGGGGAAGGGGGGATTCTTGAGTGCTCGGTGGCTCGGTGCGGGAGGGGAAGGGGGGATTCTTGAGTGCTCGGTGGCTCGGTGCGGGAGGGGAAGGGGGGATTCTTGAGTGCTCGGTGGCTCGGTGCGGGAGGGGAAGGGGGGATTCTTGAGTGCTCGGTGGCTCGGTGCGGGAGGGGAAGGGGGGATTCTTGAGTGCTCGGTGGCTCGGTGCGGGAGGGGAAGGGGGGATTCTTGAGTGCTCGGTGGCTCGGTGCGGGAGGGGAAGGGGGGATTCTTGAGTGCTCGGTGGCTCGGTGCGGGGGGAGGGGATTCTTGAGTACTCGGTGGCTCGGTGCGGGAGGGGAAGGGGGGATTCTTGAGTACTCGGTGGCTCGGTGCGGGAGGGGAAGGGGGGATTCTTGAGTGCTCGGTGGCTCGGTGCGGGGGGAGGGGATTCTTGAGTGCTCGGTGGCTCGGTGCGGGAGGGGAAGGGGGGATTCTTGAGTACTCGGTGGCTCGGTGCGGGAGGGGAAGGGGGGATTCTTGAGTGCTCGGTGGCTCGGTGCGGGGGGAGGGGATTCTTGAGTGCTCGGTGGCTCGGTGCGGGAGGGGAAGGGGGGATTCTTGAGTGCTGGGTGGCTCGGTGCGGGAGGGGAAGGGGGGATTCTTGAGTGCTGGGTGGCTCGGTGCGGGAGGGGAAGGGGGGATTCTTGAGTGCTGGGTGGCTCGGTGCGGGAGGGGAAGGGGGGATTCTTGAGTGCTGGGTGGCTCGGTGCGGGAGGGGAAGGGGGGATTCTTGAGTGCTGGGTGGCTCGGTGCGGGAGGGGAAGGGGGGATTCTTGAGTGCTGGGTGGCTCGGTGCGGGAGGGGAAGGGGGGATTCTTGAGTGCTGGGTGGCTCGGTGCGGGAGGGGAAGGGGGGATTCTTGAGTGCTCGGTGGCTCGGTGCGGGAGGGGAAGGGGGGATTCTTGAGTGCTCGGTGGCTCGGTGCGGGAGGGGAAGGGGGGATTCTTGAGTGCTCGGTGGCTCGGTGCGGGAGGGGAAGGGGGGATTCTTGAGTGCTCGGTGGCTCGGTGCGGGAGGGGAAGGGGGGATTCTTGAGTGCTCGGTGGCTCGGTGCGGGAGGGGAAGGGGGGATTCTTGAGTGCTCGGTGGCTCGGTGCGGGAGGGGAAGGGGGGATTCTTGAGTGCTCGGTGGCTCGGTGCGGGAGGGGAAGGGGGGATTCTTGAGTGCTCGGTGGCTCGGTGCAGGAGGGGAAGGGGGGATTCTTGAGTGCTCGGTGGCTCGGTGCGGGGGGAGGGGATTCTTGAGTGCTGGGTGGCTCGGTGCGGGAGGGGAAGGGGGGATTCTTGAGTGCTCGGTGGCTCGGTGCGGGAGGGGAAGGGGGGATTCTTGAGTGCTCGGTGGCTCGGTGCGGGAGGGGAAGGGGGGATTCTTGAGTGCTCGGTGGCTCGGTGCGGGAGGGGAAGGGGGGATTCTTGAGTGCTCGGTGGCTCGGTGCGGGAGGGGAAGGGGGGATTCTTGAGTGCTCGGTGGCTCGGTGCGGGAGGGGAAGGGGGGATTCTTGAGTGCTCGGTGGCTCGGTGCGGGAGGGGAAGGGGGGATTCTTGAGTGCTCGGTGGCTCGGTGCGGGAGGGGAAGGGGGGATTCTTGAGTGCTCGGTGGCTCGGTGTGGGGGGGGAAGGGGGGATTCTTGAGTGCTCGGTGGCTCGGTGCGGGAGGGGAAGGGGGGATTCTTGAGTGCTCGGTGGCTCGGTGCGGGAGGGGAAGGGGGGATTCTTGAGTGCTCGGTGGCTCGGTGCGGGAGGGGAAGGGGGGATTCTTGAGTACTCGGTGGCTCGGTGCGGGAGGGGAAGGGGGGATTCTTGAGTGCTCGGTGGCTCGGTGCGGGAGGGGAAGGGGGGATTCTTGAGTGCTCGGTGGCTCGGTGCGGGAGGGGAAGGGGGGATTCTTGAGTGCTCGGTGGCTCGGTGCGGGAGGGGAAGGGGGGATTCTTGAGTGCTCGGTGGCTCGGTGCGGGAGGGGAAGGGGGGATTCTTGAGTGCTCGGTGGCTCGGTGCGGGAGGAGAAGGGGGGATTCTTGAGTGCTGGGTGGCTCGGTGCGGGAGGGGAAGGGGGGATTCTTGAGTGCTCGGTGGCTCGGTGCGGGAGGGGAAGGGGGGATTCTTGAGTGCTGGGTGGCTCGGTGCGGGAGGGGAAGGGGGGATTCTTGAGTGCTCGGTGGCTCGGTGCGGGAGGGGAAGGGGGGATTCTTGAGTGCTCGGTGGCTCGGTGCGGGAGGGGAAGGGGGGATTCTTGAGTGCTCGGTGGCTCGGTGCGGGAGGGGAAGGGGGGATTCTTGAGTGCTCGGTGGCTCGGTGCGGGAGGGGAAGGGGGGATTCTTGAGTGCTCGGTGGCTCGGTGCGGGAGGGGAAGGGGGGATTCTTGAGTGCTCGGTGGCTCGGTGCGGGAGGGGAAGGGGGGATTCTTGAGTGCTCGGTGGCTCGGTGCGGGAGGGGAAGGGGGGATTCTTGAGTGCTCGGTGGCTCGGTGCGGGAGGGGAAGGGGGGATTCTTGAGTGCTCGGTGGCTCGGTGCGGGAGGGGAAGGGGGGATTCTTGAGTGCTCGGTGGCTCGGTGCGGGAGGGGAAGGGGGGATTCTTGAGTGCTCGGTGGCTCGGTGCGGGAGGGGAAGGGGGGATTCTTGAGTGCTCGGTGGCTCGGTGCGGGAGGGGAAGGGGGGATTCTTGAGTGCTCGGTGGCTCGGTGCGGGAGGGGAAGGGGGGATTCTTGAGTGCTCGGTGGCTCGGTGCGGGAGGGGAAGGGGGGATTCTTGAGTGCTCGGTGGCTCGGTGCGGGAGGGGAAGGGGGGATTCTTGAGTGCTGGGTGGCTCGGTGCGGGAGGGGAAGGGGGGATTCTTGAGTGCTCGGTGGCTCGGTGCGGGAGGGGAAGGGGGGATTCTTGAGTGCTTGGTGGCTCGGTGCGGGAGGAGAAAGGGGGATTCTTGAGTGCTCGGTGGCTCGGTGCGGGAGGGGAAGGGGGGATTCTTGAGTGCTCGGTGGCTCGGTGCGGGAGGGGAAGGGGGGATTCTTGAGTGCTCGGTGGCTCGGTGCGGGAGGGGAAGGGGGGATTCTTGAGTGCTCGGTGGCTCGGTGCGGGAGGGGAAGGGGGGATTCTTGAGTGCTGGGTGGCTCGGTGCGGGAGGGGAAGGGGGGATTCTTGAGTGCTCGGTGGCTCGCTGCAGGAGGGGAAGGGGGGATTCTTGAGTGCTGGGTGGCTCGGTGCGGGAGGGGAAGGGGGGATTCTTGAGTGCTCGGTGGCTCGGTGCAGGAGGGGAAGGGGGGATTCTTGAGTGCTGGGTGGCTCGGTGTGGGAGGGGAAGGGGGGATTCTCGTTTGCTGCCGCTTACTAGGGAGAGAGAGAGGCTGGGGGAGACTTTGGGGTTCTAACATTTAACTGTCGTTCATTCTTTGGGGCACTCCTCTGTTTTTGTGGATGGTTGCAAAGAAAAAGCATTTCAGGATGTATATTGTATACACTTCTCTGACATTAAATGTACCTTTGAAAAGAGGGGGTATGTCTGCAGGGCCAGGGTTCTGTTCCGGTTTTCAGGTGTGGGATTTCCAGGAGACTTCCAGCCTCCCTGATACACCATCAATATCTCTCGGAAATGGGAGGCGAACGATAGGCTTTTATTAGTAGCAAGAGACCACGATTAACAGCAAGAGACCATCACACAACATCCTGGAGACTGAGGGAGGAGCAGTGCCTCCAACCGCCTTTATACAGGGGTCTGTGGGAGGAGCCACAGGAGCAGTCAGCGGGGGGGGCTTATCCAGACAGGTATATGTAGTTCACCACACTCCCCAATGGTCATATCTTCTCCAGGGGCATCGAAAAGCAGCTCCAGGGAACTGGAGCTCCAGCTCGATGACCTTTGGCTTGTTAGGGAAAGTGAAGAGGTGATAAGAGAAGAGATACAGGGAGGTAGTCACCCCAGGCTACAGGAGACAGATAAATGGGTGACTGTCAAGAGAAGGAAGGGGAAACATCAGATAGTGGAGAGCACCCCTGTGGCCGTCCCCCTCAACAATGAATACTCCATTCTGAGTACTGTTGGGGGAAGCAACAGCAGCTGTGCATCTGGCTCAGAAGGGTAGGGAACCGAAGAGGATGGCAACAGTCATAGGAGACTCTACCGTCAGGGGGACAGATAGGTGAGAAAGGTAACACAGACGGTAGTTTGCCTCCCAGGTGCCAGGGCCAACGATGTTTATGAACACATTTGCAATATCCTGAAAAGGCAGGGTGAGCAGCCAGAAGTCGTGGGTACATATTGGTACCAATGACATAGGTAGAAAAAGAGAGGAGGTCCTGAAAACAGAAAACAGGGAGTTAGGAAGGAAGTTGAGAAGCAGAATCTCAAGGGTAGTGATCTCGGGATTGCTGCCTGTGCCACGTGACAGTGTGGATAAATGCATAGCTGAAGAATGGGAGTGAGAGCAGCGATTCAGATTTCTAAATCAATGGGACCTCTTCTGGGGCAGGTGTGACCTGTACAAAAGAGATGGGTTGCACTTGAATCTGAAGAGGACCAATATTCTTGAGGGCAGATTTACTAGAGCTGTTGGGAATGGTTTAAACTAACATGGCTGGGGGGTGGGAAGCAGTATGATAGAGCTGAGGAAGATCCAGAAGGTTTCAAGTAGATTTGAATGTAACATGAATGTAAGGAAGGACAAGCCAATGATTGGGTACAAATGCAGACAGTGCAAAGAGTTAAATTGTACCACAGAAGCAAAATTCAAAAGGGCAAAGAATGCAGGACTGTAGGTAATGTATTTAAATGCATGTAGTATTTGGAATAAGGTGGATGAACATGGCGCAATTAGAGATTGGTTAGTATGACATTGTGAGCATCACTGAGTTGTGGCTGAATAGCTAGGAGCTTAATATCAAAGGGGATAGTTTGTATTAAAAGGACAGGCAGGGTAAAAGATGCAATTACATCTTTAGAAAGACGTGACTTAGGATCAGAAAATGTCAAATCTTTGTGGGTGGAGTTAAGAAACCGCAAGAGTAAAGAAAACATTACGGGAATCATATATAGGCCTCCAAATAGTAGCCAAGATGTGGGGTTGAGATTGCAAAGGGAGCTGGAAAGGGTGTGTAATAAGGGTAATGACACAATTGTAATGGGGGACTTCAATTTGCAAAAGCATTGGGGAAATCAAGTTGGCATCAGATCGCAAGAGGGAATGTTTTGAATGCCTACACGATGGCTTTTTAATAGTAGTTTGTGCTTTAGCTACTCAGAGAAAGGCCATCTTAGATTGGGTGTTGTGGAATAACATTTTTAGGAAGAGGTGACATAAGGTCAGAGAATGTTGAGTCTTTGTGGGTGGAGTTAAGAAACTGCAAGGGTGAATAAACCATTATGGGAATCATATATAGGCCTCCAAATAGTAGCCAAGATGTGGGGTTGAGATTGCAAAGGGAGCTGGAAAGGGCATGTAATAAGGGTAATGACACAATTGCAATGGGGGACTTCAATATGCAAGGTGATTGGGGAAATCAGGTTGTTGTCAGATCACAAGAGAAGGGACTTGTTGAATGCCTGCCAGATGGCTTTTTAAGAGTGAAAGGGAGGTGAGACATGATACTGGATCACTGGAAAAATTATGCTGGTGATGGGGACAAAGAAATGGCAGATGAATTTAATAAATACTTTGCATCTGTCTTCACTGTGGAAGACCACAGCACTGTGCCAGAGGTCCGTGAGTGTCAGGGAGCAGGAGTGAGTGCCATTGCTATTACACAGGGAAAATTGCCGGGCAAACTGAAAGGTCTTAAGTCACCTGGACCCGATGGACGACATCCCAGACTCCTGAGAGAGGTTGCTGAAGAAATAGCAGATGCATTGGTTATGATCTTTTGATTCTGGCATGGATGTGGAAGACGGGGAAAATTGCAAATATCATTCCACTCTTTAAGAAAGGAGGAAGGCAAAAGAAAGGAAATTATAACCAGTTAGCCCAGCCTCAGTGCTTGGGAAAGTGCTCAGTCGATTATTAAAGATGAGGTCTCGGGGTACTTGGAGACTAATGATAAAATAAGTCAAAATCAGCATGATTTCTGTAAAAGGAAATCTTGCCTGACCAATCTGTTAGAGTTCTTCAAGAAAGTACAAGCAGGGTGGACAAAGGAGAGGCAGTGGATGTCATTTACTTGGATTTTCAGAAGGCGTTTGACAAGGTGCTGTACATGAGGCTGCTTAACAAGATAAAATCCCACAGCATTACTGGCCTGGATAGAGGAATGTCTGACAGGCAGGAGGCAGCGAGTGGGAATAAAAGGGGCCTTTTCTGGTTGCCTGCCAGTGACTAGTGGTGTTCCTCAGGAGTCAGTATTGGGACTGCTGCTTTTCACATTGTTTGTCAGTGATTTGAATAATGGAATTGATGGCTTTGTGGTAAAGTTTGTAGATGATACAAAGATAGGTGGATGGGTAGACAGTGCTGAGGAAGCAATGTGATTGCAGAAGGACTTAGGCAGATTGGAAGAATGGGCAAAAAAAGTGGCAGATGGAATACAGTGTTGGGAAATGTATGATAATGTATTTTGGTGAAAGAAACAATAGTGTGGACTATTATCTAAATGGGGAGAAAATTCAAACATCAAAGGGATGCCCATAAGGTTAATTTACAGGCTGAGTCTGTGGTAAAGAAGACAGGTGCAATGTTGGCATTCATTTCAAGGGGAATAGAATATAAAAACAAGGAGATAATGCTGAAGCCTTTACAAGACATTGGTCAGGCTGCACTTGGAGTATTGTGAACAGTTATGGGGCCCATAGCTCAGAAAGGATGTGTTGTCTTGGAGAGAGTCCTGAGGAGGTTCATGAGGATGGTTCTGGGAATGAAGGGGTTAACATATGAGGCACGTTTGGCAGCTCTGGGCCTGTACTCCCTGGAATTTAGAAGAACGCGGGGGGGATCTCATTGAAACCTACTGAATGTTGAAAGGTTAGACAGGGTGGATGTGGAGAGGGTGTTTCCTATGGTGAGGATATCCAGAACTAGAGGGCACAGCCTTGAAATTGAGGGGCAACCCTTTAGAACAGAGGTAAGGAGGATTTTCTTTAGCCAGAGATTAGTAAATCTGTGGATTGCTCTGCCACAGACTGTGGTGGAGGCCAAGACTGTTGGTATATTTAAAGTGAAAATTGATAGTTTACTCATTGGTCAAAGCATCAAGGGTTATAGTGAGAAGGCAGGTGTATGAGGTTGAGTGGTATCTGGGATCAGCCATGATGGAATGGTGAAGCAGACTCCATGGGCCTGATTCTGCTTGAATGTCTTACCTCATGTATGACCCCATATTCATAGCCCCTCATGTATAACCTCTCAGACATAATGCCTCATGTAAAATTCCTCATAGGTATAACTCCTGATGTATTAACCCTCATGTAGAATCCTTCATGTATTCCATAAGAGGCTCTTTTATAACTTAAAGTTAGAGAGATCCGTCCTCTGTGTTGCATTTTGGAATTCCTTGGAAGACTGCATGAGTGGAAAATGCCAATGTTTGGACAAGCCTGCTTGATGGGAGTCTGTGTTTGAGCGGTGGATGGGACAGGGTTGAAGTTACATGGATGATATGTTTTTCAAAGGTATCAATCCCACAACTTCAACCAAACTCAGGTTGTCTTCTTTGGTGCAGCTGAGGCTGAGGCAGAGGATGATAGAAGTTTAGAAGATTATGAGAGGCATTGATAGAGTAGACAGAGTCAAAATGTCTGATTCTAGAGGACATGTATTTAAGGTGAGAAGGGGTAAGTTCGAAGATGTGTGGGGTGTTTTGTTTCAATACAGGGAGCAGTGGTTGCCTGGAATGGGCTGCTTGGACTGATAGTGGAGTTAGACACAATCGAGGAATTCACCAGGCTATCCAATGGGATTCACCGGGCTATCCGATGGGATTTACCAGGCCGTCCGATGGGATTTACCAGGCCGTCCGATGGGATTTACCAGGCCGTCCGATGGGAGTTACCAGGCTGTCCGATGGGATTTACCAGGCCGTCCGATGGAATTCACCAGGCTATCCGATGGGCACATGAAGGTGCACAGAATGGAGGCATATGGACATTATGTAAGCAGAAAGGATTAGTTTAGTTAGGCATTTAATTACTGGTTTAATTAGTTCAGTACAACACAGTCAGCTGAAGGGTCTGTGGCGCTCAGAATTCTAGGTTCTAAATACATTCAGGGGTTGGAAGGAATGAACATCACACAGAGGAGGGCCGGCAAAGAGATGGTGAGGGAAACCTGAAACTGCTCTTCCACGGTGGAAAATGGTGATGATGAATGTTCCTCTGGGAGGGCAGCCAGAGTCTCGTTCACAGTGCCAATGATGATCCAGGTCACATGTTGGGAGGGGCAAGAATCTAAGGGACAGGAGACTCAGCGGAGAGAGAATAGACAAACACTTCTGCAGACAAAGACATGATTCCAGGATGGGGTGTCAGGGTGAAGAATGTCACAGGGCATTCTAGGCTGCGAGGGTATACAGTCAGAGATTGTGGTTCATGCTGGTACTAACCTGTCGTGAAATTTGTAGACACAGACGTAAAAATTACGTTACAAATTAAGTAAATAGTACAAACACAAATAATGGGGTGGCATTCACGAGTTAATGATTATTCAGAAATCCAGGGAAGAAGCTGTTCCGAAATTGTTGAGTGTGGGTCTTCAGTCTTCCTGATGGCAGTAACATGTAGAGGACATGTCCTAGATGGTGAGCATTTTTATTGATGGATGTCACCTTCTTGGGGCACCATTTCTTGAAGATGGTGGGAGGGTTGTGTCCACAACCCTCTGCAGCCTCTTGTGACACTGTGCACTGGGGGTTCAGACCAGGTTGTGATGCAAACAGTCAGATTATTCTCCATTGAACATCTGTAGAAATTTGCAAGAGTCTTTGGTGACAAATACTAAAATACCCCAAACACTGGTGGGCCTTCTTCATCACCAATGTGTTGGCCCGGGACAGACCCTCTGAGATGTTGATGCCCAGGAACTTGAAGCTGCTCGTCCTCTCAAAGCTGACCCCTCAGAGGGATGGTGTGTGCTCTCCAGATATGCAGAGCACTTCCAGAACCCTGGCACCAGGTGCATGAGATTATGTACAGTATATGAAAAAAATTAAATTGAGCATGATCTTTGGGGATCACAAATATTCAGAAAATCTCAGTTTCCTCTCAGATCCCGTGGCTCTCTTAGCCAAGATCAGCACGTCAGCTCTCGCAGTATCAAGAATCAGCTTGTCAGCCTGTGACTTTAGAATTGAGTACAGATGCTTTTACTGCAATGCAGATGCTAATACATAACTCGTCCTCCCTGTGCAGGAATCTCACAGGAAGTGAAGGTGATGTAGCAGTTTTCCCAATTACTGTGTATGGGGGACTCACCTGTATCATCAAATGACAATGAGAGACACACAAACAGCTATTGGCTTTTCAAGTATCTTCAATTTATTCCTGATCCAACTTCATGTGACATATGACAGTGTCCTTCCCAGAAACCAAGGCCATATACTGTGGAGTTCATGGTCATAATTCCACATGCCCCCCAAGTTCAGGAAAAAGTTACCGGATGATCTACCAGTGACACCTTGGCACTTCATCCATGAGGGCCGTAGACCAAGAGATGGGCACAAGTCCAAAGAGAATTCTGTGAGTCTGTTTGATATCAGCACGTCTGTACGCCTAACACCCTGAGACTGCAGCACTGGATCACACATACGTCAAGCACAGTTTTGTGAAATTCAAGTGAGATGGAACACCTCACGTAGATATACGGAACATACTCTCGTATATGTAACAGAAACAGTGAGCTGTTGCCCTTCCCTCTCACTGTGGCAGAGTGATATCTCTCTCTCTCCCTCGCTAGTGAGAGAGAGCCTGTTGGGATGGACAGTGGTTTCTGATGAACTCTAGAACATGGTCTCTGGGCACTTTGCTACTGCTTGCGTGGTGGGGGTTGATGCTTTTGCTGGAGCAAGTGGGGGACGGGAGGGGGGTTTGGGGTTCTAACGTTTTCTGTCATTCATTCTTTGGGAATTTTCCTGTTTCGTGGAGATCTGTGAGGACTAAGGTTTTCAGGTTGTATACTACATACATTCTCTGTTATTAAATCAAACCATTGAAGTGTGATGACAATAATTAAGAAGCATTTGCAAATACAACCTATGCCAATTATAAATTTTGGCAATTTTTTATACATTAAAGAAAATAAACTCTGATTTACATTAAAGTAAATTCACTTTACTGTATGAAATTATCAAAATAACAACTGTATTAAACTAGGTCATCTTAAACCCTGGAGCATAGTTGTAACCTACCAGTGTTGCACTAACGTTATGGGTGACCAGTCAGTGAGTGTACAGGCATTACACCAGCAACTCCCTTAGTATCTACTCTGTAAGCACGAGGACATGACAGAAAGAATGAAGGTTTTATATCTGCAAACAGCATCCACCTAACAGTTCAATCATTTTGATTCCGTCTCTAGCTTACCTGGCAGTGTGGGATGTCTCGGACTAATCCTACTCTCTGTGCAACCCTGGGTAGGAGAAACTAGCCAGACTCCAGGGTTTCAACACAATGATGATCAACCCCACGGAATGGAAGATGACTCCAACCAATCCCAGTGGGTGTGTTTGGTTCACCTGATCCCTGTCTCTGGGTACACATACAACAAAACCCAGCTCAAAGTTCAAAGTAAATTTATTATCAAAGTACACATATGTCACCATGTACAACCCTGAGATCCATTTTCTTGTGGGCATACTTATTAAATCCATAATAGAATAATAACCACAATCATCATTATGTGTCGTGTTGTATGATGTGGGTGATCGTGGTCTTCCACCTGTCTTTAATCTGCTTATTCTTTTCTCTAACTATGACCATGATTGTTCTTGGCAAATGTTTCTACAGAAGTGGTTTGCCATTGCCTTCTTCTGGTCAGTGTCTTTACAAGACCATTATCAATACTCTTCAGAGACTGTCTGCCTGTCGTCGGTGGTCACATAACCAGGACTTGTGATATGCACCAGCTGCTCACACGACCATTCACTACCTACTCCCATGGCCTCACGTGATTCTGATCGAGCGGTGGGGGGTGGGGGAAACTAAGCAGGTGCTACACCTTGCCCAAGGGTGACCTGCAGGCTAGCAGAGGGAAGGAGAGCCTTACACCTCCTGTGGTAGAGACGTATCTCCACTCCGCCAACCCATAATAACCATAACAGAATCAATTAAAGACCAACTTGGGCGTTCAATGTGCAAAAGACAACAAACTGTGCAAGTATTAAAGAAATAATAATAATTAATAAATAAGTAAAAAATATCAAAAATATGAAGTGAAATGTCCATAGGTGGTGGGAACATTTCAATGATGATTAACATGGAGCAAACACGAGGAAATCTGCAAATGCTGGAAATTCAAACAACAACACACACAAAATGCTGGTGGAATGCAGCAGGCCAGGCAGCATCTATAGGGAGAAGATCTGTCGACGTTTCGGGCCGAGATCCTTCGTCAGGACATATTTAACATGGGATTGTTTCTCCTTACAGGATGTTTCCCCACAGTGCAGAATAAGGAATATTGACCATAAAAGAGGGCCCCTGAAAAGCAGCTCGGAAGGGCTGATCTCACTGGAATATTGATAAATGAATTTCAGCATTGATCTTGTTTATAAGGTGGTTATAGCATTGACTTCAATAAACCAATTGACCTGTTAACTGGTTAACTGGATAAGGTGTCAAAATCGTGACCAAGATGGAGAATTCAGTGTTCACGCTGTTGGGTTGTAGTCCAGCCAGGTGATGTAGGATCTGGATGGATTTATTCAATGGTAGAGAGTGCTAAAGCAGCAGTATATCACTATACATAATAATAATTAATTTTATGTATTGCAATGTACTGCTGCCGCGTAACAACAAATTTCCCGACATATGCCAGTGATTCTGATTCTGAGGGGCTGAACTACCCACTCCTGCCATTCCTTATCACAGCTCCAGCGGCTCAGGTTCAATCCTGGTCTTGGTCGATGTCTCTGTGGAGTCTGCACATCCTCCCTGTGACCACTCTGGTTTCCCATATACTGCTCCCCTCCTTTCCTCACTCCTCCTGATTTACTCAACTCCTCTTACAGAAACCCAGTTCTATTGCCCTCTCCCCCACTCATTCTGGTCACCCCTCTACACACTTGTCCTACTGTTCCCATCAGCACTCCCTTTCTCTTATTTGGTTCCATACTCCAACTTCCTCTCCCAACACATTCCAGTCCTGATAAAGGGTCTCAGACTGTTTAAAGATTAGCTTTATATAGACTACAAAACCATACGATATAGGAGCAGAATTAAGCTATTTGACTCATTGAATCTGCTCTGCCATTGGTATTGTATAAAATACATGGCTGATGTATTTTCCCTCTCAGTCCCAGTCTCCTGCCTTCTCCCTGTATCCCTTCATGCCCTGACTAATCCAGAATCTATCAACCTCTGCCTTAAGTACTTGGCCTTCACTGCCATCTGTAGCAAGGAATTCCACAGATTCAACACTCACTGACTAAAGAAATTCCTGCTCATTTCCATTCTAAAAGGATGCCCTCTATTCTAAGGCTGTATCCACTGGTCTTGAAGCTCAAAGTAAAATTTATTATGGGAGTACATACATGTCACCACATACAACCGAGACTCTTTGTCTGCAGGCACACTTAGCAAATCTATAGAACAGTAACTCTAAACAGGGTCAATGGACAGCAAACTGTGCAAATGTAAATATAAATAAATAGCAATAAATAACAAGTATGAAATAACAAGCTAAAAAAGTCCTTAAATGAGTGTAGTTATCCCCTTTTGTTCAAGAGCCTGATGGTTGAGAGGTTGTAACTGTTCTTGAACCTGGTGGTGAGAGGCTCCTGTACCTTCCACCTGATGGCAGCAGTGAGAAAAGAGCATGGCCTGGGTGCTGAGGACCTTGCTCGATGGATTCTGCTTTTCTACAGCAGTGTTTCATGTAGATGTGCTCTGTGACTGGGAGGGTTTTACCCGCAATGTACTGGGTCAATTCCACTACCTTTTATGGATTTTCCACTCAAAGCCATTGGTGTTCCTGTACCGGGAACCAGCCAGTCAGCACCCTTTCCACCACTCATCTATACAAGTCTGCCAAGGGTTTTGATGACATGCCAAACTGCCGCAGACTCCTGGGGAAGTAAAGGCACTGTCCTGCTTTCTTCACAATAATATTTATACGATGGGTCCAGGACACACAGGAATTTAAAGTTATTGACCCTCTCCACCTCTGGTCCTCCAATGATTACTGGTTCATGGACCTCTCCTTACATCTACAATCAGTTCCTTGGTTATTGAGTGTGAGGTTATTGTTATTACATCAGTCAGCCAAGTTTTCAATCTCCACCCTCCTGTATGCTGATTCATCACCATTTTTCATATGGCTCTCAGCAGTGGTGTCATCAGTAAACTTACATATGGTGTTGGAGTTGTACTTAGCCACACAGTCTTAGGTGTAAAGCATGTAAAGCAGAGGGTGCTCACATTCCTGGGGTGCTCCTGGGCTGATGGAGATTATGGAGGAGATGTTTTTGCCAATCCAAACTGAATGGAGTCTACAAGTGAGAAAATCGAAGATCCAATTGCACAAGGGGTATTGAGGCCCAGGTCTTGGAGCTTTGATGAGATGATGGTGTTAAATGCTGAGATGTAATCGATAAAGAGCAGCCTGGTGTATGCATCTTTGCTGTCCAGGTGTTCCAGGGTTATGTGAAGATGGCCAAGGAGATGGCATCTGCTGTAGATCTTGTTACTTTCAGCAGGAGTTGATATCCTTCAACACCAGCCTTTCAAAACGCTTCATCACTGTGGATGTAAGTGCCACTGGGCGATACCACGCTCTTCTTGGGCACTGGTATGATTGAAGCCTGCTTGAAGCAGGTGGGTACCACATGCTCTGGAGTGAGAGGTTGAAGATCTTCACCAGCCAGTTGGTTTGCACAAGTCTTCAGTACTCAGCCAGGTACTCCTTCTGGACCAGATGCTTTCCTTGAATTCACTCTGTAGAAGCAGCCCCCACGTCATCTTCAGCTACTGAGACAAAAGGATCATTGGGAGATGTGGGGGTGCGTAATAATTCCTTCCTGTTTTGGTAGCCAAAGCAAGAATAGACGGCATTTAGCTCATCTGGAAGCGAAGCTCAGCTGTCCTCTGTGTCACAAGATTTAACTTTGGAGGAGGTTATGGCTTTCACAGCTGTTGAGCATCCCTCATTGATTCCAGTCTAGTCCAGAATTTCCACTTCACCCGTGAGGTGGCTTTCCAGAGATCATACCTGCAGCTCTTGTAGCATTCTTGAACTCCAGTCTTGAACGCCTCTGATCTGGCTCTCAGCAGATCCCAGATTTCATTGTTCATCCAGGGCTTCTGATTGGGGAAAACCTTGAACGATTTTGTGGGGACACACTCATCCACAACTGTTCTAATAAAGTCTGTAATGACCCTGGTGTAGACATTCAGGTCCTCAGATGTGTTCTTAAACACAGCTCAATCCATTGACTCGAGGCAATCCTATAACAGTTCCTCAGCCTCTTGCCTCCACGCCTTCGTTGTCTTGATCTTTGGAGCCTTGGGCCTTAGACTCAGTCTGTATGCAGGTAGCAGGAGTACAGCCAAATGATCTGACTTGCCAAAATGCAGTCTTGAGAAGTAACAATAGGCATTTGTTGTTGCAGTAAAGCAGTGGTCTAGTGTTCGGGACCTTTTGTGCAATAGGTTATGTGCTGGTGTTAATGGGGAAGGGTTTCCTTCACATACACCTGGTTAAAGTCACTGACTGCAATTTGAAATTGGGACGAGTTGTTTCTTGCTTACAGACGACATTGTGCAGTTTTGTGAGTGCTTGCTTACTATCAGCCGCTGGTGGTATGTAAACTGTGGTCAGGAATACAGATGAGAACTCCTGAGGCAAATAGAACAGTGTACATTTAATTGTTAGTTGTTCTAAATCAGAGGAACTAGAAGTCGACATAAACACAATGTCCATGCACCAACGTGTCAGTACCTCCAGTTGAACTTTGTCTTTTTTTCTTGTTATCCCCCCTAGGGCATGTTTGTTTTCATGCCCCATGTGCTCCTGTCCCCGCTCCTGCTCTACTCTGGCCCTGTGTTACTGAGTACCCCGCCTCTCATCTGTTTTCCATTATTACCTGTATTGCTGCCACTTCTGTCTCATTGTGCTCCACCTGTCATCTCATCTGCCTCTCTGTTCATTGCTCAGTGTATTTCAGTCCTGTGTTTGCACCTGTTTGTTGCCAGATTGTGCCAGTGAATTTTCCTGAGCCTTTCCAGCATTTATATATCTGTCTGTCTGAATATCAACTCTGCCTGTTTCCCAATTCTGGTTTTTGGATTTCTCTGGATGTTTTGATCGCTGCCTGAAGTTTGACGCTAACATTGTTTGCACCTTGGGATTTGTTGCTCAATTAATACCACTGTGTGCACAGCACTGGGTCTGCGATTAGATTCCTGCTCCAGCGCCGAGAATTAACACATCGAGAATTAACACATCGAGAATTAACACATCGAGAATTAACACATCGAGAATTAACACATCGAGAATTAACACATCGAGAATTAACACAACGAGAATTAACACATCGAGAATTAACACAACGAGAATTAACACATCGAGAATTAACACATCGAGAATTAACACATCGAGAATTAACACATCGAGAATTAACACATCGAGAATTAACACATCGAGAATTAACACAACGAGAATTAACACATCGAGAATTAACACAACGAAAGCACGGGCCACCACATTTTTCCTTACCAGTACGCAGTTCGATCCATTCTAAAAATCCTGAAAGCTTCCGGACAGATAGCTACATCCGAGTGTTAGCTGTTAACGCAACAAATGATTGAGATCTGCCTGATCTGCCTCTGATACAGCAACTTTGCCCTGAGATCGTCAGTCTTATTTTCAAGTGACTGCACATGAACCAATAAAATGCTGGGGAGAGGAGGCCTCTTCAACCTGGTTAGAACACCGCCTCTCCCGCCCCATTCTTGGCCATATCATTGACCCATAAACTCCTGAGCGCAGGCCCAGAGCCATCAAACACTCTTCAAATGACAAGCCTTTAAATCCCGGAATCATTTTTGTGAACCCTCTCCAAATGTCAGCACATCCTTTCTTAGATGAAGGACCCAAAACTGCTCAAGTACTCCAAGTGTAGCCTCACCAGTGCTTTATAATGTCCAAACATTACATCCTTGCTTTTATATTCTATTCCTCTTGAAATGAATGCTAAAATCACATGAGAAGTCATTTCTTACCAGATTCAACCTGCAAATTAACCTTTAGGGTATCCCACACAAGGACCTTTTGCGCCTCAGATTTTGAATTTTTTCAATTTAGAAGATAGTTTACCCTTCTATTTCTTCTACCAAAGGGCATGACCATACACTTATGACACTGTATTCCATCTTTGCCCATTCTCCTAATCTGGCGAAGTCCTTCTGTAGCCTCTCTACTTCCTCAAAAATACCTGACCCTCCACCTATCTTCATATTGTCCGCAAACTTTGCAACAAAGCCATCAATTCTTCGTGCAAATAACATTAAGTTACATTGACAAGTCACATAAAAAGAAATGGTTCCATCACAGATCCCTATGGAACATTGTTACTCACAGGCAGTCAAGCAAAAAAGGCTCCTTTTATTCCCATTCAGCCAATCAGCCACTACTTTATCCATTCTAGTATCTTTCCCATAATTCCATGGGCTCTTAACCTGTTTAGCAGTCTCATGTGTGGCACCTTGTCAAAGGCCTTCTGAAAATCCAAGTACACAATATCCACCGATTCTCCTTTGTCTATCCTGCTTGGTATTTCGTCAAAGAATTCCAACAGGTTTGTCAATCAAGACTTTCCCTTAAGACTTGGGCCTATTTTATCATGTGCAGAAACCACATCCTTAACAATTGACTCCAATATCTTCCCTATCTCTGAGGTCAAGCTAATTGGCCTAAAATTCAACAAAACAGGCAGCATCTCCGGAGGGGAATTCACGGTGGGCTGCAGGGTAGTTAGCACAATTGCTTTACAGTGCCAGCAATTGCCAGTCGGGGTTTGATTTTCGCCACCGTCTGTAAGGAGTTTCTGCTTTCTCTCAATGACTACTTGGGTTCCCTCCCAAGGCTCCAATTTCCTCCCACATTTCAAAGGTGTTCAGTTAGGGTTAGTGAGACGTGGGCATTCTATGTTGGCACCAGAAGCATGGTGACGCTTGTGGGCTGTCCTCAACACCATCCTTAGACGATGTGGCCGTTGGCTCAAAGCGATGCAGTTTATTGGATGTTTTGATGTTTCAGTGTTTGTATATGTGACAGATTTATGGATCATTGGCATCTCTTTGGAGAAGGTACGACCCGGAGAAAAGGGAATGATTACACCTGAATCCGAGGGGGACCAATATCCTTGCGGGCAGATTTGCTGGATTTGTTCTGGAGGGCTTTAACTAATTTAGCAGGGGGATGGGAACCGGAGTGAGAGGGCTGAAGATGAGGTAATTGGTTTACAAACAGAGGCAGTGTGTAGTGAGACTGCCAGCAAGGAGAGGCTGGTGACAGGGCAAAATAGCCGTCAACAGGATGAGTTGCAATGTAAAAGGCAGACAAAATTGAAAAGGATGAATCCAGGACTGAAGGTGTTATACTGTATTTGAATATGCGCAGTATACGGAATAAGGTAGATGAACTTGTAGCACAGTTACAGATTGGCATGTATGATGTTGTAGTCATCACTGAATCATGGCTGAAAGAAGATTACAGCTTGGAGCTTAATGTCCAAGGATACACATTTAATCAAAGGACAGGCAGGTAGGCAGAATGGGTGGCGTGGCTCTGTTGGTAAAATATGAAATCAAGTCATTAGAAAGAGTTGGCATAGGGTCTGAAGGTGTTGAATCATTGTGCTAAGGAACTGCATGGGTTAAAAAAAACCTTGATGACAGTTGTATACAGACCCCCGAACAGTAGTAAGGTTGTGGTCTACAAACTGCAACAGGAGATAGAAGATGCATGCCAAAAGGCCAATGTTACAATAGTCATGGGCTTTGATCCCTGTTGGAGCTGAGTGTTCTCTGCCTCAGCCCACAGGGCACAACATCCCCTTGTGGCTGCTCGCTACCTTTGTGTACGTATCGCCATAATGCCCACCTTACGAATCTAGCACCGGGACAGAACGCAACAAGTCAGCCATCAAGTGGCACAGGATGGGATATATATTACTTTCCACGTGTGTCTGTTTCTCGTGCTGTCTCCAGACAAGGACTGAGGTTGAAAAGTTTCTTAGTGTTTGCAGAGCAGTTTAAAGTTTCACCACCACCATCTCTGGCCTGGCCGTCTCATCTCTTGGTCAAGCAGTCAACCAAGGAAACAAGGCCTTCCCTAGTCCACATACAGTCTGCAGCCATGTGTGGTAGGAATATTAATTTTGCAGCCCACCTCATCAAGTCAGGATGCACTTTTATAATTAGCATGCAGAGGCTTTACAAACATTGTGTACAAGATGATGAGAGGCATGGATCGTGTGGATAGTCAGAGGCTTTTTCCCAGGGCTGAAATGGTTGCCACAAGAGGACACAGGTTTAAGGTGCTAGGGAGTAGGTACAGAGGAGATGTCAGGGGTAAGTTTTTTACTCAGAGAGTGGTGAGTGCGTGGAATGGGCTGCCGGCAACGGTGGTGGAGGTGGATACGATAGGGTCTTTTAAGAGGCTTTTAGTTAGGTACATGGAGCTTAGTTAAATAGAGGGCTATAGGTAAGCCTGGTAATTTCTAAGGTAGGGACGTATTTGGCACAGCTTTGTGGGCCAAAGGGCCTGTATTGTGCTGTAGGTTTTTACTGCTTGTTTTGAGAAAATCTGAATCAGCAGCAACTGACACAAGTAAAATAAGAGACTGCTTAGAAAGAACCCTGCTGTTAATTTCCATTTGGTTTGCTCTCTGTACCGCTCCTCTCTTTTACATTCATAGAGCTTTATAATATGAAAACAGGTCCTTCAACCCAGCTCTTCCAAGTTGACAAAGATGCTAGTCCCATTTGCCTATGCTTGATCCATATCCTGCTAAACTTTTTCTATCTCCATACTTGTCTAAATTGTCTTTTAAATTCTCTAAATGTACCTGCCCCTACCCCTTCCTCTGGCAAGCTGTTCCATACGCCCTCCACCTGCTGGGTGGAAACCTGCACCTTTTCCCTCTCACTTTAAACCTACCTTCCTTGGTTTTACACTCCCCTACTCCCATAACCATTCACCTTATCTATGCCCCTTCATGATTTCATAAACCCCTAAAACAGGGGTTCCCAGCGAGGATCCCTTGCTTAATGGTACTGGTCCATGCATAAAAATTGTTGAGACCACTGTTCTAAAAGGTCACCTCCCAGCCTCTTGTACAGATTTCACAAAATGAATTAAAAGAGGAGAGAGACCAGAGTTAAAATGTTTAGGAAGGAAGTTTCAGAGCTTACTCAGCATGTTTGATATTGAAACTTTATATGATAGACCTCTATAAGATCACTCCTCGATCTCCTTTCACCAGGGAAAACAGTGCCAGTTTATATGGCCTCACCTTATAACTCAAGCCCTCTAGTCCAGGTAACAGCCTTGAGAATCTTTTCGCCACCCTCTCTTGGCTACTTACTTACCTGTTCTATCATTTTTTTAGTTTTTAGTTTTGTCTTTGAACTGCCCTATCACTGATGAGGTAAGTACCCAGAACTATCTGGGATCATTGATTTGGGCTGCTCTCTCTTCTGCTCTGACTTGGCTAACTCTGTGTTCTTGCTCGGGATTCCAGCTTCACCTTGTCTGTGTCTCCAGAATAAATCTATTTGCAGTGAAATTGAAATGTAAACATCACGGCTCAGCAAACACTCAAAATCATTTGCATATATGAGGTTCAGTGAAAACAGAGGTTCCATTGTGTGCACCTGCAGGTTCTGAGACAGAGAGAGAGAGAGAGAGACAGAGAGAGAGAGAGAGAGAGAGAGACAGAGACAGAGACAGAGACAGAGACAGAGACAGAGACAGAGACAGAGACAGAGACAGAGACAGAGAGCTAGTCGACATCAGGAAGGAATGCAGTTGTTATTTATTCATTTATTTGTTTATTGGGATACAGCGCTGAATTGGTCCTTCTGGCCCTTCAAGCCGTGCCACCCAGCAATCCCCAGTTCAACCCTGGCCTAATCACAGGACGATTTAAAATGACCTACTAGCAGGTGCATCTTTGGACCGTGGGAGGAAACCGGAAGACCCAGGGGAAATCTATGCAGTCACAAATAGAACATACAAACTCCCTGGTGGGAATTGGACCTGGGTCACTGATCCTGCAATGTGTTGTGCTAACCACTACTGTGCCACCCTATCGCTCCATTTGCATCACCTGAGATGCACACACTTTGAAATCTAGTGAGAAAAGCACCAAGTTTTGAAAGTAATCCTAAACACTTCAAAATGTCTATCCCAACTTCTTTTCCAAATCTTGATACTTCACTCATATCGTGCTTTAGGCTAGGAAAGGTATCGGACATGATAAGTAGAGAACTAGAAATGTGTTTGTATCCAGTGGGTGGAGAGTGCAGTGACCCTGTACTTACACCAGGTGCACACTGTGAATGCGCTGAGTAACCTCCTTTCTAAACACTTTAACTCAGGCCTCTCTACCAACAAAGAAGCCTTTCATCGATTGTTTCTTATAGACTTATTCAGTAAGGTGGGGTGTCACTGTTTTATCCCAGGACAGAGAAATCCACAACTAGAGGACATGGCTTTAAGGTGAGAAGGGAAAAATCTAAAGAGGAACTAAGAGGCAACTTTTTCCACCCATTTAGACAAATCTCATTTTCATTCTCCCCACATTCCCTTCCGCCTCTAATTCTACACACACTAGGGGCAATTTACAGTGGCTAATAAATCTACAAGCCCACTGATCTTTGGGGTGTGGGAGGAAATCAGAACACTCTGGAGAAAGCCACAGAGGAGATCCTGCAAACTCCACACAGACAGCACCCAAGCTCCGGATTGTATCTGGCGAGGTTGAATGTGAGGCAGTGGCTCTACTAGCCATACCATTGTATGACAAAAAATCCATGATAAACCAACATCCATCTCTTTGAAATGGCAGCAAATTAAAACAGCAGCCAAAGGCTATTTAATCAACACATAGGACATGGAATAGGTCACCACGGGAACAAGTCTTTTGACCCATGATGTTTTTCCAAACTAATTAAACCAGTAACTAAATTAATCCTTTCTGCCTACACAGTGCCTATCAGAGATCCTCTATAAATGCATGGGGCTTTAAACATGACTCAGTATTAGCAATAGATTAAATCTGAGGCAAATATCTCAAATAATATCCCGGAGCACAAGTTTGCTGACCAGATGAACACTGCACCTATGATTTACACACTGTCTAGCACAGCCTAGAGGACAATGGTCTCCGAGCATCTCCAAACCCAACCAGCATCCTCTCAAGCTCGAGTTACTCCCATTCATCCTTTCTCTTGAATATCATGGGGCTGCAGATTGGGAAACGGCTGTCCTCAATTACAAGTCAGAATCCGCGAAGCTGCTAGTATGAGTGTGAATTCATCGGGCAAGACCTATGCACGGCTCATGGGCTAGAGCCAAGTTTCACTCAGAGAGTACTCCAGGGTGCTATACAATGAGTCATTTATTGCTGGAGTGCAATCTGACTCTGAGTGACTGCTTCCATCGGTAGAGATGAAATGGCACAATAATTATCCTTAACCTTTTACTGAGCGGCTATCAGACTGCAGTTGAAAGGAAAGGCACTGGGCACTTGAACAAAATTCACTTGGAGCCACTCAACAATGAATGAAATTCTGCAGAACTCAGGAAAAAGGAGGTGACAATGGACTCCTGTCCAAGCAAACATTGGTGCCAGAGGAGCCCTGCCCTGCGAGCATTGGTGCCAGAGGAGCCCTGCCCTGCGAGCATTGGTGCCAGAGGAGCCCTGCCCAGTGAGCATTGGTGCCAGAGGAGCCCTGCCCAGTGAGCATTGGTGCCAGAGGAGCCCTGCCCTGCGAGCATTGGTGCCAGAGGAGCCCTGCCCAGTGAGCATTGGTGCCAGAGGAGCCCTGCCCAGTGAGCATTGGTGCCAGAGGAGCCCTGCCCTGCGAGCATTGGTGCCAGAGGAGCCCTGCCCAGTGAGCATTGGTGCCAGAGGAGCCCTGCCCTGCGAGCATTGGTGCCAGAGGATCCCTGTGCCAGCAAGCACTGGTTCCAGTCCATCTCTGTCGGAGTAGATGCTGTCCCAGGAAAATGAAGATGCTGATCTCTACCCTAAAATAAGACAGTGACCATACAAAACTACGGTGGGAATCAGTCCATGTGGACTTTGTGCCCGGGAACATCTGTAGCTTGCTACGCGACTGCTCTCGAGTGAATGTCGACGCAGCTCCAAGAGGCAGTGTGTGGAACTGTCCACCAGTAAGAGTCAGTCACTCTTGCACTGTGTATCTGGGGAGAAGCTGTGTCTGCTGTTTCTAGACTAAGCTCTGCAAGGACTTGGAGATCCGCCCTAGCCCCGATGGCCTGTAGGACAAGCTTCTACTGCTCAGACAACCTGAATGAGGAATCCTGGACAGACAGAAATCCAGCCCAGAATTGGTAGCTATGCTATCACTCTCTGCCCTGTGTTACTCACAGCATTTTGGAAACATGTACTCTCCTGTAGCCTCATCCCTGGTTACATTGCTGGATCAAAGGCACCATGCAGTCAGGCGGCCCGGCCTGCAGAAGGAAGAAGTGGTCCAGGAGCTCAGCAGGCTTAGCTCTTTGCTGCACCTCATGAATTAGTATCCGGCTCAGGAAGTCTCGAAGGATCGGGGATACCTGCAGTAGGATAAACAGCAGTCAATAATCCATGCGGTCCGTCCCAAATCATTCTGTACTGAACACCCAAGATTTGTTCTGTCACACCTTGTTCCATTCATCATGCTAGTTCCAACAAGGGAGAAAAAACTGCTCATTTCTACAAGAACAAATATAAGTGAAATTACTGGATACTGCTGCTCGATCAGCTGAGAAAGGAGGCAAAAGAACAAGTGTGAAGTGTACTTTGAAAAGTTCTACCAGAGCAGGAGACACACAGTGACTAACCCTGGAGAATGTTGTATGGCAGAGAGTCTGAGGGATACAGGTACATAGTGCTCTCATAGAGATCGACAGAGTGTTGAAGAACGCATTTGGCACACTGGCCTTCATCACTGGGGCACTGAGTACAAGATATTGGAGAGGTCACACCTAGAATACATTATGCAGTTCTGGTCACCTTGCCTGGAACTTATAGAGGTGAGAGAGGACCTGAGGATCAATCTTCTCACACAAAGGGTGGTGGGTACACAGAGCGAGCTGCTAGAGAAAGTAGCTCTCCACTGAACATCTTCAACCCCAGGACCTGCTCTGGAGTTACCCCTGGTCCCTTCCTGCAGTTCTATCATTCCTCAGGCATGGAGAAGGGCAGCAACTGCACTCTCTCACCTGGCCTGCCCTGACATTCACAGGTGTTTCCCAGTACAGGTCAAAGACCTGGGCCTGGAGTACACCAAAGCCCTGGAAAATGGGGGAATGTGTAGGGCAAATTTATTTTTTTACACAGAGGGTGGTGGGTGCCCTGAAGTATGCTGTCAGGGGTGGTGATAGAGGCAAATACAATAAATGCATTTAAGAGGCTCTTAGATAGGCAAACCAATGTGCAGGAAATAAGAAGTGACATTAGGTAGGAAGAAGGGATTTGTTAAGTTGAGCTTTTGATTACTAAGAAGGGATTAGATTGGTTGGGCATTTGACTACTAATTTAATTAATTCAGCAGAACACAGTGAGCCGAAGGACATTTTCCTGAGCGGTGTTGTTCTGTGTTCTAAGGGCTTTGGGTTGGAATGCACAGACAAGAACCTCGACCTGCCTCTGTGACCCTCCAGCTGCTGATGGGTATGAAGCACTGACCTTGTGTTCCTGCTTCAGCCTGGGAGGGGGCTTGTCTCGGAGCATTTTCATGGCTTCCACAGGATTCTCACTGAAGTAGGGAGGTTCTCCATCCACCATCTCCATCACCATGATCCCGAGTGACCAGATATCCACCTGTGACATGATAGAGTGGATTCAGCCTCTGCTCCCATCCTGACCTTTCCTGGACCCTCTGCTACCGTGATACAAATCTCCCTGCACCCAGGCCTGCCTCAGGGATGATCAAGCTGATCCCATACAGTTTACACGTCATCTTCGTCCCACCACAAAGGTCAGATTGTCACCACCCTGCTCTCTGCTTATGACCAGAACAAGCCTCTGTTGTGCTTGAGGAATCCTAAGCCTCTCTTTGTCCAGGTTTTTAGTGAAGAGTGGAAACCATTTATTCTATCCACTGTGGAGCAATCTCAATGTCTCACCTCCTTCCTGCCCCCCAGTCCAATCGCCTTTCGCACTGGTTATGTCACCTCTGCAGCCAATCAATACTCCATATGGCCCTTCTGAATTCCAGTTTGAACTGTGAAGTATCCCTTTTGTATTCTCAATCCTCCCCTTCAAGCAGTCATCCTCTCCTCTGGCTTCCTGCCAAACACATGGGCAGGTGGTTTAGCCTCACCATAATCCTTCACATTCAACTCTCCCACCCCATACAGCTCAGCAATCCTCAATCCCATTCCAACAGAAAGTCCCACCCCTCTCAAGTGGGAGTCTGATATCCATAACATTATGATCCTGAAGTTTGGCTGTTTAGCCAGAGAATAGTTGTCCCTCACAGAATACACCCTCCACCCCCTGTCCAGGATCGGCAGCCATAATCCTCAACCTCACACTCTCTCTCCAACCACAGGCTGTCCACAACAAGGTTTACCTCTGGCCCATAAGGCAATCGGGCAATCACTTCCGGAGCCATCCAATAGGGAGTGCCAACCAAGGATTTCCGTCTGGGAATCTCCCTGTTCACTTGCGCACAAAATCCAAAATCTGACAGCTTAACCTGAACAAGAGCAAGGCAGAGAGAGAATGTGAGATTCTGTGTGGAGATGATGGGTCTGAGGGGAAAAGAGTTAGGAGATTGAGACACACTCACACACACAATCTCTCACAGTCAAACACAACACACTCACACTTACTTTCAGAAACAGAAGGACTCATCAAGAGTTTAAGAAAGAAAAACAATAGGGAGAGTAACAGAGTGGGGGTGGAGAGAGACAGAGAGTTTATACAAAAAAAAGGTCAATCTGCAATTAATGTGTAGTGAGAAATCCTATCCCATTACCCTCATGAGGCTCTTCGAATGCCCTCTGCCAAAACCCAGACTGATGTTGCACAGATGAGCACTGGGCTGCCTGCTTTGCCAAATTTACAAGTGAGCCCAGACCCACAGGCCCCACTAGTAGCAGGGAGACTAAGAGGAAGCAGGAGAGGCTTGCTTGGGTCCCTGAGGGCCTGCTGGATGTAAGAGGTTCAGAGGCTGGCACAAAGAGAGTAGCTTAGCCCAGATCTCTTCAGATGCGATTTGGAGTCACAGATTATATCTGAAACACTGGGTCACTCTTGGTGGAACAGCACGCCACTCCACGCATAGCTCCACCAAAATCAGATTCCAAAGCCCCAATGACAGGGAATCTGGCAGGGAGGGAGGGGGTGCCGTGAAGGCTGGGTTGGCAGAGTGATATGGTTTGCATCAAGATGGTATCATGGTAGAAAACAGATTAGCTTGGTCAAAATGGAGCGGTATCCCTGCTCCTCTGCGGAAACACCAGCCTATGGAGGTGAGCAGGCCTTTCCTGAAACACTGAGTTCCAAGCCAGTCAGGGTTAAAATTACTGTTCCAGTTCCAACTGTGCACCTACAACTTAAACACTCTAACTGCCTGTCTTTGGAATGCCCAAGTAAGCCAGATCACCCAGAGCATATATGTCAAACTCAAGGCCTGCGGGCCAAATCCGGCCCGTGACCTAAAATGAGTTTGACACCCCTGACCCAGAGGAAAGCAACTCAGTCATGGGTAGAACATCAAAACTCCTTACAGACAGCAAGAAGAACTGAACCCCAATTTTACAGCCAGCTTTGTAAACTGTTACGCTACCAACTACACTACGTACCGTCCATTTCACCAATTCCTTCCACAGATGCTGCCTGACCAGCCAAGTTCCTCCAGCAGCTCATTTTTTAATGTTTCCTGAAGGAGTAGCTAAAATTAGCATCAATAAATTTAATGGAAACCTAGACAAGTCTACGAAGGGAAAGGGGAAAGAAGACCACAATGAAAGACTTGCATGGAGAGTGATGCCAATAGACTCTCAAGTGGCACGGCCGCTTGCACGGTCCAGGTGTGTTGAGTGGATAGTATCAGGGCCATCATCTCTACATAATTCAACATCTAATGAGTAATGGAAGAACAGTGATCTTTCTTCATCTTGAAGCAACATAAAGAACTCAGCTGACCCAGGACAAGATTATAGAGAAAATGAACTTTTAACAAATGGCAGTTTGCAAAAATGATGGACTGCAATTGTACTGCAATTTCAGGGCTCTTTACAACAGGTTTTCACATTGGGATCCGGTACGGATCGGTTGAGCCGGTCTGGCTCAGTGTGGATCGGTTGAGCCGGTCTGGCTCAGTGTGGATGGGTTGAGCCGGTCTGGCTCAGTGTGGATCGGTTGAGCCGGTCTGGCTCAGTGTGGATCGGTTGAGCCGGTCTGGCTCAGTGTGGATGGGTTGATCTGGTCTGGGTCAGCGTGGATGGGTTGAGCCGGTCTGGGTCAGTGTGGATCGGTTGAGCCGGTCTGGGTCAGCGTGGATCGGTTGAGCCGGTCTGGGTCAGCGTGGATGGGTTGAGCCGGTCTGGGTCAGTGTGGATGGATTGAGCCGGTCTGGGTCAGTGTGGATGGATTGATCTGGTCTGGGTCAGTGTGGATGGGTTGAGCCGGTCTGGGTCAGTGTGGATGGGTTGATCTGGTCTGGGTCAGTGTGGATGGGTTGAGCCGGTCTGGGTCAGTGTGGATGGGCTGAGCCGGTCTGGGTCAGTGTGGATGGGTTGAGCCGGTCTGGGTCAGTGTGGATGGGTTGATCTGGTCTGGGTCAGTGTGGATCGGTTGAGCCGGTCTGGGTCAGTGTGGATGGGTTGAGCCGGTCTGGGTCAGTGTGGATCGGTTGAGCCGGTCTGGGTCAGTGTGGATGGGTTGATCCGGTCTGGGTCAGTGTGGATGGGTTGAGCCGGTCTGGGTCAGTGTGGATGGGTTGAGCCGGTCTGGGTCAGGGTGGATCGGTTGAGCCGGTCTGGGTCAGTGTGGATGGGTTGAGCCGGTCTGGGTCAGTGTGGATGGGTTGAGCCGGTCTGGGTCAGTGTGGATCGGTTGATCTGGTCTGGGTCAGTGTGGATCGGTTGAGCCGGTCTGGGTCAGTGTGGATCGGTTGAGCCGGTCTGGGTCAGTGTGGATGGGTTGAGCCGGTCTGGGTCAGTGTGGATGGGTTGAGCCGGTCTGGGTCAGGGTGGATCGGTTGAGCCGGTCTGGGCCTGTGTGGATGGGTTGAGCCGGTCTGGGTCAGTGTGGATGGATTGATCTGGTCTGGGTCAGTGTGGATCGGTTGAGCCGGTCTGGGTCAGTGTGGATCGGTTGAGCCGGTCTGGGTCAGTGTGGATGGGCTGAGCCGGTCTGGGTCAGTGTGGATGGGCTGAGCCGGTCTGGGTCAGTGTGGATCGGTTGAGCCGGTCTGGGTCAGCGTGGATGGGTTGAGCCGGTCTGGGTCAGCGTGGATGGGTTGAGCCGGTCTGGGTCAGCGTGGATGGGTTGAGCCGGTCTGGGTCAGTGTGGATGGGTTGATCCGGTCTGGGTCAGTGTGGATGAGTTGATCTGGTCTGGGTCAGTGTGGATGGGTTGATCCGGTCTGGGTCAGTGTGGATCGGTTGATCTGGTCTGGGTCAGTGTGGATGGGTTGAGCCGGTCTGGGTCAGTGTGGATCGGTTGAGCCGGTCTGGGTCAGTGTGGATGGGTTGAGCCGGTCTGGGTCAGTGTGGATGGGTTGATCTGGTCTGGGTCAGTGTGGATCGGTTGATCCGGTCTGGGTCAGTGTGGATGGGTTGATCTGGTCTGGGTCAGTGTGGATGAGTTGAGCCGGTCTGGGTCAGTGTGGATGGGTTGAGCCGGTCTGGGCCTGTGTGGATGGGTTGATCCGGTCTGGGTCAGTGTGGATGGGCTGAGCCGGTCTGGGTCAGTGTGGATGGGTTGAGCCGGTCTGGGTCAGTGTGGATCGGTTGAGCCGGTCTGGGCCTGTGTGGATGGGTTGAGCCGGTCTGGGTCAGTGTGGATCGGTTGAGCCGGTCTGGGTCAGTGTGGAAGAGCTGTAGCCGGTCTGGGTCAGTGTGGATGGGTTGAGCCGGTCTGGGTCAGTGTGGATGGGCTGAGCCGGTCTGGGTCAGTGTGGATCGGTTGAGCCGGTCTGGGTCAGTGTGGATGGGCTGAGCCGGTCTTGGTCAGTGTGGATGGGTTGATCTGGTCTTGGTCAGTGTGGATGGGTTGATCTGGTCTGGGTCAGTGTGGATGGGTTGAGCCGGTCTGGGTCAGTGTGGATGGGTTGATCTGGTCTGGGTCAGTGTGGATGGGTTGATCTGGTCTGGGTCAGTGTGGATGGGTTGATCTGGTCTTGGTCAGTGTGGATGGGTTGAGCCGGTCTGGGTCAGTGTGGATCGGTTGATCTGGTCTGGGTCAGTGTGGATGGGTTGAGCCGGACTGGGTCAGTGTGGATGGGCTGAGCCGGTCTGGGTCAGTGTGGATCGGTTGAGCCGGTCTGGGTCAGTGTGGATCGGTTGATCCGGTCTGGGTCAGTGTGGATGGGTTGATCCGGTCTGGGTCAGTGTGGATGGGTTGAGCCGGTCTGGGTCAGTGTGGATGGGTTGAGCCGGTCTGGGTCAGTGTGGATGTGTTGAGCCGGTCTGGGCCTGTGTGGATGTGTTGAGCCGGTCTGGGCCTGTGTGGATCGGCTGAGCCGGTCTGGGTCAGTGTGGATCGGTTCAGCCGGTCTGGGCCTGTGTGGATGGGCTGAGCCGGTCTGGGTCACTGTGGATGGGCTGAGCCGGTCTGGGTCAGTGTGGATCGGCTGAGCCGGTCTGGGTCAGTGTGGATCGGTTCAGCCGGTCTGGGCCTGTGTGGATGCGTTGAGCCGGTCTGGGTCAGTGTGGATGGGCTGAGCCGGTCTGGGTCAGTGTGGATCGGTTGATCCGGTCTGGGTCAGTGTGGATCGGTTGATCCGGTCTGGGTCACTGTGGATGGGCTGAGCCGGTCTGGGTCAGTGTGGATGGGTTGATCTGGTCTGGGTCAGTGTGGATGGGTTGAGCCGGTCTGGCTCAGTGTGGATGGGTTGAGCCGGTCTGGCTCAGTGTGGATGGGTTGAGCCGGTCTGGCTCAGTGTGGATGGGCTGAGCCGGTCTGGCTCAGTGTGGATGGGCTGAGCCGGTCTGGGTCAGTGTGGATGGGTTGATCCGGTCTGGGTCAGTGTGGATGGGTTGAGCCGGTCTGGGTCAGTGTGGATGGGTTGATGCGGTCTGGGTCAGTGTGGATGGGCTGAGCCGGTCTGGGTCAGTGTGGATGGGTTGAGCCGGTCTGGGTCAGTGTGGAAGAGCTGTAGCCGGTCTGGGTCAGTGTGGAAGAGCTGTAGCTGGTCTGGGTCAGTGTGGATCGGTTGAGCCGGTCTGGGTCAGTGTGGATGGGTTGAGCCGGTCTGGGCCTGTGTGGATGAGTTGAGCCGGTCTGGGTCAGTGTGGATGGGTTGATCTGGTCTGGGTCAGTGTGGATCGGTTGATCTGGTCTGGGTCAGTGTGGATCGGTTGAGCCGGTCTGGGTCAGTGTGGATCGGTTGAGCCGGTCTGGGCCTGTGTGGATCGGTTGAGCCGGTCTGGGCCTGTGTGGATCGGTTGAGCCGGTCTGGGTCAGTGTGGATGGGCTGAGCCGGTCTGGGTCAGTGTGGATCGGTTGAGCCGGTCTGGGCCTGTGAGGATGAGTTGAGCCGGTCTGGGCCTGTGTGGATGGGTTGAGCCGGTCTGGGCCTGTGTGGATGGGTTGAGCCGGTCTGGGTCAGTGTGGATGGGTTGATCCGGTCTGGGTCAGTGTGGATGGGTTGATCCGGTCTGGGTCAGTGTGGATCGGTTGAGCCGGTCTGGGTCAGTGTGGATGAGTTGAGCCGGTCTGGGCCTGTGTGGATGGGTTGAGCCGGTCTGGGCCTGTGTGGATCGGTTGAGCCGGTCTGGGTCAGTGTGGATGGGCTGAGCCGGTCTGGGTCAGTGTGGATCGGTTGAGCCGGTCTGGGTCAGTGTAGAAGAGCTGTAGCTGGTCTGGGTCAGTGTGGATGGGTTGAGCTGGTCTGGGCCTGTGTGGATCGGTTGATCTGGTCTGGGCCTGTGTGGATGGGTTGAGCCGGTCTGGGTCAGTGTGGATGGGTTGAGCTGGTCTGCGTCAGTGTGGATGGGTTGATCTGGTCTGGGTCAGTGTGGATGGGTTGAGCCGGTCTGGGCCTGTGTGGATGGGTTGAGCCGGTCTGGGTCAGTGTGGATGGGTTGAGCCGGTCTGGGTCAGTGTGGATCGGTTGAGCCGGTCTGGGTCAGTGTAGAAGAGCTGTAGCTGGTCTGGGTCAGTGTGGATCGGTTGAGCCGGTCTGGGTCAGTGTGGATCGGTTGAGCTGGTCTGGGTCAGTGTGGATCGGTTGAGCTGGTCTGGGCCTGTGTGGATCGGTTGAGCTGGTCTGGGCCTGTGTGGATCGGTTGATCTGGTCTGGGCCAGTGTGGATGGGCTGAGCCGGTCTGGGTCAGTGTGGATGGGCTGAGCCGGTCTGGGTCAGTGTGGATGGGTTGAGCTGGTCTGGGTCAGTGTGGATCGGTTGAGCTGGTCTGGGCCTGTGTGGATGGGTTGATCTGGTCTGGGCCTGTGTGGATGGGTTGATCTGGTCTGGGTCAGTGTGGATGGGTTGATCCGGTCTGGGTCAGTGTGGATGGGTTGAGCCGGTCTGGGTCAGTGTGGATGGGTTGAGCCGGTCTGGGTCAGTGTGGATGGGTTGAGCCGGTCTGGGTCAGTGTGGATGAGTTGAGCTGGTCCTTTCCCTGTGGTACGTTACTGGCATGATCATGGGGAAAGCAATGGAACCTGACACCACTGCATTGCATCACACCCACACTGCACTGGCAGCAAGAACTGCAAGGCTGCTGTTGCTGGATGTTCATTATCTCACTGCAGGATGAGTCACCTCATGAGGCAGTATGAAGAGAATTTGGCTAAAATGGAGACTGTATTACCATCCTCCACCTGCTGACATTAAATATGCAGAAGAGAAAGGCTAGAGCTTCTGGGCTCCTGCTACTCTGCCCCTTACCTTACAACTAAAGCAGTAACGACTCCAGATAAACTTTGTCCAGTGCTGGTCCTTACCCTTCCGTCGAGTGTCAGCAGAATAGAGTCACTCTTGATGTCCCTGTGGATCACACCTTGGGAGTGGAGGTAATCCAGTGCCTTCAGGATTGACAGGCAAACAGTGGCAATCTGCTGCTCATTCATCCTGCAGAAAAATCACTGAACAGTGAGGGAGGGGATGTGATGGGTTTGCAGTGTCAGTACTAGACAGAGAGGTCTACATGGGACAGTGAGACTGGAATAAAAACAGAAGGTCAGGCAGCATCTGTAGAGAGAGAAGCACAGTCAATGTTTCAGACTGATGACCTCTCATCAGAGTCAGAGTGATAGGACTGAGTATCACTCTTGGATGACCGAGGTGATTAGGTTACATTATGAGACCAGTACCTAACTAGTGTCAGGGTTGGAGTGATGTCTGTAGGAGAGAGTGCACCTGGGTCAGAGATACAGTTACGTAGATGTTCAATATATTTGTGTTGACATGAGCAAACATCATAATCCTACAGACCTGGCCCCTAATTACTGGAAACTCTATACTTCACCCCAGCTAATCACATTATCTCGATAAATTTAAACACCTGCAAAACCACTTCTTAACCAAGAAAGCAGACTGGACTTTTCTCAGTTTTTATAGTATCGCATTGTCGTCTGCAACCTAACCACCAGGAATGAATTAGCTGTAATGATAGGGTTGACTTTTGGTGCAAGTGGAGGTAGCCTTGTTCAGGTACTGATAATTATAGAAATGTCTAGTAGGCTAAGAAATGCTGGCAGAATAACATGCTCGTCTGCTGAGGATGCAAGATGTCTGGAGCACAGCAGCAGCTCAAGTCACAGCGAGCAAATTGTGCACGTCATTCATATTACCTTTACCTTCTCTATTGATAAAGACAGGATTGAAAGAAACCAGAAGGGATTTCAGTTTCTGAGAAGTCAGAGGTTCTGAGTTCCTGAGTATCAAGCTGCCAGTCGCAGCTGCAGTTTATTTATCAGTTTAGAGCTGGGTTCCCGTGGACCAATACCACTGAGCAAGAAGTTTGTGTACCCCAAGTTGGGAACCCCTGATCTAGAGGAACTGTACAGAACAGGCCCTTCCAGCAATGCTGCCCCCCACCTCCCCCGCCGATTTAACCCTAGCCTTACCACAGGACAATTTTCAATGACCAATTCACTTACTAACTGGTACGTCTTTGGAATGTAGGATAAGTCAGAACAACAAGAGAAAACCCACACATTCCACAGGGGGCACATACAAACTCCTTACGGAGGACCCCAGGATTGCACTCCAAACTCTGACCCCAAGCTACAACAGCATTGTATTAACTGCTATGCTACGATGCCATTCTTAGTTTCCAATTTATAAAGACTATTGATCAACTTGCTCTCTCTCTCTCTCTCTATCCGTCAGCTTAAATTGCATTAGAAAACTATCAATAGTCCAAAACTCTATCAGTTCTGTGGAATATAGTGAAATATTCAAAACCATACAATATTGCTGTGATAGTCACTTTCAGGTTCTTATGTTCATCAGTATAAAATGATATATTCAATCATGTTTACTGAAAGCCTAGTACTGCAATGAGGAAAATATGGGGTGGGGGATGTCAGAGGCAAGTTTTATACAGAGGGCGGACGGTTCATGGAGCACCCTGTCGGGGGTGGTAATAGAGGCAGATACATTAGAAACTCTTAGGCTCATGGATGGTGGAAAATGGAGGGCTATTTAGGAGGGATGGGTTGGATTGATCTTAGAGTAGGTTAAGAGGTCAGCACAACATTGTGGGCCGAAGAGCCTGTGCTCTGCCGTAGTGTTCCATGTTCCATTATACAGATATTACTGACACAGACTCTGGCTGCTTGTTCAGCACTTAGATTAATACCACTGTCTGATAAAGCTATTAAATAAACTGATCCAGCTATTACGTTAAATGTGCAGACTTGGAATTAACTAAACTTACAGTGAGCAAGTGAACCTGTCCTTAAAGGTCAGCTAACCACCACCCAGGTCGTGGTAGCTCCTGGATAGAGCACAGAGTGAGAAACGCGTTGGCTCCTCCCTTCACTGTCAGAGCCTGTGGAGGGGTGGGGCAACTCCCTGTTGACTGTGGAGTCTGAGAGGATGGGAAGGAGCTTCATTCTGTGCTCACAAGACATGATATTTAAACCTGGACACAATGGCAGAAATGTGATGAATGCAAATTCAAAAGGGAACTGAATAAATTTGTGGTTAAAACATTGAAATATAAGGATAATATGGCTCGAAGTGATTTGGATTTGATGTGCCTGGCAAAAGACAACACAAAACAATGCTGTTTTGTTCAGTGGTTTTTTATACCCTGCTTGTACACTGGAGGAGGCAGATTCAATCACTGTTTTCAGCTGTATGGGATCAGTACAAGTGGGTAAAAAGAAAGCACATTGTCCTTAGAGAGAACCAGCAAGGCCTCAAAGGGTCAAATGGCCTCCTTCAGTACTGTTACTCTGTTATGAGTCAATGCACTCTTCGCCCAGGGAACCTGCTGCAAAAATGCCCACAGAGATCAGAGTCAGGAGTGGATCGGTCAGAACCAGGCAGTAGGAAGTTTGTCTATGGCCTGTGCTAAGATATTTTTAATATGACTGACAAATAGGGAGATGACAGTTATAGTGTTATAAAAGTCCACAGCATAGAAAGAGGCCAATCTAATCTGTGCTGAACTATTATTCTGCCTCATGCCATCAACCCACACCTGGACCATTGCCCTCCTGTCCAAACCTCTCTTAAATGTTGAAATTGAATCCATCCTCTGAGAGAAGAAATCCTCCCTCAATCTCCCCTTAAGTATTTCACCTTTCACCCTTAACCTATGACCTCTAATTCTAGTCTCACCCAGCCTCAGTGGAAGAAGCTTGTTTGCATTAACCCTATCTATACCTCTGTCAGATTTCCCCTCATTCTCCTCCACTACAGGGAATTAAGTCTTACCCTCTTCAACCTTACTCCATAACTCATGTCCTCATGTCCCGGCAGCACCTTGTAAATTTTCTCCATACTATTTCAACCTTATTGCTATCTTTCCTATAGGCAAGTGACCAGAACTACACACAACAATCCAAATTTGGAACAGGCTACCTGCTCCTTCGAGTCTTTCTTCACGATTATGACTAATTTATCTCAGCCTTACTTTTCTGCCCATCTCCCATGTCTCTTGATTCCTTTAATATCCAGAATAAACTAACCTTGCCTTATCTATTCAATCTCACCCCACAGGGCAAACCTGTGAGAATGAATGAAGACTTGATTACAGATTGGGAAAATAGCTCCTTCTAATTATAATATAGAATCTGTGCTGAGGTGAGGAAAGACATCCCATAATTTTCTCCAACTAAATCATTCTCACGTCTTACTGGACTGTTCTCTGGACACTGTTTCAGCAGTGATTTCAGACAATGGTCAATATTATCACTCATTATGGGTCACATGTCGTCAAGGCTATTGTTTGCAGATTGGAGTCAATCCTAAGAAGTTTCCTGTGACCAAAATTCTCCGACTCCCTATCACCTCTACCATAGATGCTTGGTACAATTTGCTAGCAAGGTGCTAACACACACACACACACTCACACACTCACACTCACACTCTTCTTTGTTTGGCCAAGTTTGGTTTCCATTTAGATGTTGCAATCTTGGGTCACAAGTGGTTGAGATTATTGTCTGTGTTAGACACATTAAAACATCGATAAAAAATTACAGCAAAGAAACTGGTCCTTTGATCCTTGATTTTATGCCTAACTAATCTTAATCCCTTCTATCGTATTTGCCTCCACTTCATTACCACCTATGACTCTGCATTGTAGGCAGCTATGTAAAAAACTTGCCCCACACATCTCCTTTGAATTTACTCGCTCTCACCTGAAATGTATTCCCTCTGATATTTTGATCCTGGAAGAAAGATGCCAGCTGTCTATCTATGCCCCTCATAATCTTACAAACTTCTACCAGTTTCCCTTTACCTCCACTGCTGCAGAGTCAGCGACCCACATTTGTCCACTCTCTCTGTATAACTCATATTTTCACACAGACTTCATTACAAATAAAACTAGAGCAGCAGTTTGACCACTGTTGCTCATGTGCTCTCTACCATTCAATAAGGTCACAGCTAATTTGACTGTAACCTCAACTCTCTGTTCCATCTACCCCTCTTGCTCAACAATTTGGACCATTTTCACAAATCTTTGAGAAAAGTCTCAAAGCCTCACTGTGCTCTGAGGTAAAAAAAAATTCCCACCCTGCATTAAATTAACAGTCCATTAATCGTACAGAAAAGAGTGACAGTACCTCCAGTTGAGCTCTGTCTTTCTGTGTGCTTCCCCCTAGCTGTCAGTCTGTGGTTTTGTATTGCCATGTGCTCCTGCTCGACTCCAGCCCATATTACTGAGTACTCCATCTCTCATCTGCTTCTCATTATTACCTGTATTGCTGCCACCTGTGTCTCATTGTGCTCCACCTGTCATCTCATCTGCCTCTCTGTTTATTGCTCAGTGTATTTCAGTCCTGTGCTTTCACCTGTTTGTTGCTAGATTGTGCCAGTGAATTTTCCTGAGCCTTTCCAGCACTCGTATCTGTACTCTGTCCATCTGAATATCGACTCTGCATGTTTCCTGATTCTGGTTTTTGGATTTCTCTGGATGTTTTGATCTCTGCCTGAACTTTGATGCTGACTTTGTTTGCACTTGGGATTTGTTACTCCATTAATATCATTGTGTGTACAGTACTGGGTCTGTGATTGGATCCCTGCTCCAGCGTCCTGACAAGGAGATAGAGAGCTTAGTGACACAATGTAATGACAATAATCTTCCCTTCAATGTCAAGAAAACAAAAGAGCTGGTCATTAACTTTAGGAAGGGGAACAGTGTCACGGTCCAGTCTGTGAAATCAGTATTCCAGTTCACGGTCCAGTCTGGACTCAGGGTCTTCTGACTGACCCTTGTTTCAGTTGGCACCCGATTCTCGTCTTGGGGTTGGGAATATGTGGCCCTGGGGTCGAGTGTGGGTGCTGGTTTGTCTTGTCAGTATCCCCTTGAGGCAACCCACCAGTGGAAGGCTAGAGCAGCCCTTTGTGATCTCTAGGCCTGGTTGGAGGACCACCATTTCATAGAGCCTTGTTGTCTCCAGTCGGAGCAGTCATCGGGGTATGGGGATTCAGCCATTTCTGGGGCCAGCTGAGTGGCCATCTGCCACTCCGAGCTAGATATGGAATCCATTGTTTCCGTAGCCAGCCAAGGTTGCTGGCCGCCCCAAGACTCAGAGCCACCCTGGACTGAGCTCCCTTCCTATCCTTGCCTCCGTGAGGTAAGTCAGGCCATTCTTGCTGTTACCCTGCGGTTGGATCTGCCCCTTCCTGTCCTCACTTCTGTTGGGTAAGTTAGGCTGTCTTTGCTGTTACCCTGAGGCAGGACTGTTCTCTTCCCCTCTCCATCTGAATCCCTGACAGTTTCCTCGGCAGTCATCCCAGCCTGGTGTCCAAGGAAGGGTTCCAGCCCTGTGCTCAAAGAAGGAGTTCCTCGTCCTGCCCAGGAAAGCCTCAAAGAACCCAAGCCATGTCCAGTCCTGTAGCCACGTCATGTCCTCGCCTAGTCAAGACCCAAGGTCTGGGTCCTCATCCAGTCTCTGACTCGGAGTCCAAGCCCAGGCTCCTAGTTCCAGGTTCCTTGTCCTGGTCCCGCTTTCCTAACCCAAGTCTGTGTCCAGTCACATCCCTGACTCTAGTCCAGTCCAGTTTCCAGTACTTCAGTGTCTGTGTCTTGCATTTGGGTCCATTCCCAACGTCCCCTTATGACAGACAGTGCACGTGCTCCTGTCTACATCAATGGTACAGTACTGAGCTTGAGAGCTTCAAGTTCCTAGGTGGGAACATCACTAACACCTGTCCTGGTCCAACCACATTGATGTCATGGCAAAGAAAGTATACCAATGCCTTTACTTCCTCATGATGCTAAAGAAATTAGGCATGTCTCTGTTGATGCACCGTTCGTTTGGATGCATAATGGCATAACATGACCATAGGAAAATGCAGAGCTGTGGACCCAGCTCAACCCATCACAGTAACCAGCCTCCCCTCTATGATTCTGCAGATGCTGGAAACCCAGAACACACACAAAATGCTGCTGGAACTCTCCTCTGTCGTCTCTGTCTAGACTTCTCACTTCCTCAGCCAACATAATTAAAGACCCCCATCCACCCTGGACATTCTCCCCTCTCCCCCACATTCTACTGGAAAAACGTAACAACAGACGAATTCATGGGTTCATAATCACTAAGAACTCAGTGATAATAATCATACTTTTTTTTTGAAGTGCAGAAATATCTGGCTATATCGGAAAAATAGATGTTATCAATTGCACAATGGATAACTGACTGATGTATACTGAGCAAATTTAACAGTATTTTGAAGTAAATGATATAGCCAATGAGAAACGAGCACCAGTTTTGCTGAGTGTAATAGGAGAAAGTGCACACTGTTTGCTTAGAAGTTTGACAGCTTCAACCAAACCAGCTGTGGTAGAAATGGTTAAAATTAGTGTCTGATGGGATACTTGACCATTCTGAAACAACTGGACTTAAGACTGCTGATGTGTGTCGAGAATAACCTTGGATGATAAGCGCAGTACCAGGAACTCCAATTAATAAGATACTAGGCCCCTGGAACCAAGAAGGAGGATGCGTCTGGGGTTAAAATATGAGCCCTGATAACAGGAAACAAAGAGGAATGTTAAACTCGTGCAGAGAGAATAATTGGCATGTTTTTTAAGTGATTGATATTGTACAGACTGTGGGATGCCAAACAAAGTTTCCATAACAGAATCTGGCAATGAGAATGGGATCTCCATTAAGCGAGATCCGAAGAAAGGCTAACTAAGAGGGCCGAGTTAAACAAGGGACCCTAGCTGAAATGAGGGTAGAGTCCGGATTAAAAGGGACTGCCCTAGCTAAAAGGGGGGTTGTGTCCGAATGGAACTGCTCTCACTGAAATGGGGGTAGTTGCCAAAGACCTCCCTGGGAGAAGAGAAGATAGTCAGTATCCTAGCACCCGGCCGGTGACTCAGAGATGCCTGCACAGCTGAAGATCTGAGAAGAAAACAAGCTGGGGCTACGAAGAAAAGAGAAGGAAAAGAAAAGCGGGGGGAAAAGAGGAGACTTCGAGGTTCGTAGATGGAGATTCAGAGAGCGCTCATTGTGTGCATAGTGTGTATAAAGAAACTTTGTGCTGTCTTAACTGCAATTAAAATCCTAAACAGGAAAATGGGATGTCCCAGCAGTCGATCGGCTAAGCACTGATCCTGCCAGTAAACCGAAGGTTCCGGAGATAAGATGAAGGCTTTGAACAGTCTACTGCAGGTAGGAAAAAGACCACCAAAAAGATATAATGACACCGCCAGCAAATAGGAGACACCTTCGTCCCACCTGCATCCCCGGCGGATATGGTGATCAGAGAGACCGGAGATGATCGTTGTGTGGTAACATTCAGTAGTGATTTGCACGAGTGGTCACATGGGGATTGGCCGTATGGGGGTAGTTTGAATTTGAGACTAATTCAGCACTGGATAGACTAATTCAGCACCGAAATGGGGACGGCGACCCAAATTGGGATGCTGACTACATGTTAGGATATTTTAAACAATGGAAGGAGGTGGCTAAAGGACACCAACCTCCAAAGAACGGAGATTAAGCAGCCTGAAGCAGAGAAGGCTGGGGCTGAAACGAAACCTGTCGTGGGACCTGAGCCCCGACTCCCCGTACCGGCCAGTGCCCCAATGGAACCCAATCATGAAATAGACGATTTAATGATGAGTGCTGTGTCACAGGGATCAGTGCTGGGTCCATTGTTATTTGTCATCTATATCAATGATCTGGATGATAATGTGCTAAACTGGATCAGCAAATTTGCTGATGATACAAAGATTGGAGGTGTAGTCGACAGTGAGGAAGGTTTTCAAAGCTTGCAGAGGGATCTGGACCAGCTGGAAAAATGGGCTGAAAAATGGCAGATGGAGTTTAATACAGACAAGTGTGAGGTACTGCACTTTGGAAGGACAAACCAAGGTAGAATATACAAGTAAATGGTAGGGCACCGAAGAGTCCAGTAGAACAGAGGGATCTAGGAATACAGATACATAATTCCCTAAAAGTGGCGTCAAAGGTAGATAGGGTAGTAAAGAGAGCTTTTGGTACATTGGCCTTTATAAATCAAGGTATTGAGTATAAGAGTTGGAATGATATGGTGAGGTTGTATAAGGCATTGGTGAGGTTGTATAACGCATTTGTGAGGCCAAATTTGGAGTACTGTGTGCAGGTTTGGTCATCAAATTACAGGAAGGATGTTAATAAGGTTGAAAGAGTGCAGAGAAGGTTTACAAGGATGTTGCCGGAACTTGAGAAACTGAGTTACAGATAAAGGTTGAATAGGTTAGGACTTTATTCCCTGGAGCGTAGGAGAATGAGGGGTGATTTGATAGAGGTATATAAAGTTATGACGGATATAGATAGAGTGAATGCAAGCAGGCTTTTTCCACTGAGGCTAGGGGAGAAAAAAAATCAGAGGTCATGGGTTAAGGATGAAGGGGGAAAAGTTTAAAGGGAACATTAGGGGGGACTTCTTCACACAGAGAGTGGTGGGAGTGTGGAATGAGCTGCCAGATGAAGTGGTAAATGTGGGCTCACTTTTAACATTTAAGAAATACTTGGACAGGTACATGGATGAGAGGTGTATGGAGGGATATGGGCCAGGTGCAGGTCAGTGGGACTAGGCAGAAAAATGGTTCGGCACAGCCAAGAAGGGTCAAAAGGCCTGTTTCTGTGCTGTAATGTTCTATGGTTCTAATAAAGATGACGGCTGCCTTGGGACAACCCTCACCCACTCCTTATAACCCCCATGTCAGTAGTTCAGGCACCTGACACCCCCGGGGAGCAGACATCACTGAAGGGTCTCAGGAAAGAGGAACTGAAGCTGAGGGAGCTGAAGGGGGTGTTAGTAATACTAGAGATGACTCAAAAAACGCCCGTGAAGGCAGACAAAGAAAGAGGCAGGAAATGAGAAAAAGAGAATGGTGGATAAGTTTTTAAAAGACATCTTCATTATATCTAAAACAGCCCCGCTTCCCCCGCTGGGTCCGCTGACCCTTTGTAAATAGGAGCAACACTGCACTGTATGGCTGAAGGTATATACATGGAGCTTCCTCAAATTAGGGTCCCTCAAATGCTAAAATTAATGAATGGGCGAGAAAAGGACAGTTCAGAACCTGTGCTATACTGTTGGCAGCTGGATAGTAATCTCTATGCCTGGCAGGTTCAGAGACACATTGATAGGACGGGCCAACCTCTATATGCAAAATCTGCAATACTTGATTAACAGCAGCCAAGAAAAGTCGCAGCTCCATTGCCCAGTCTATTACACTTTACAAACTGACCCGCACTATGTACACCCTTATTCAAACGTTAAAGCTGAAAGCAACACCGTGTGTGTATTTCAGTCCTGAGGGATTAGGGGCTCCTGGTAGACTTAGTGGAATATCAGGAAAAAAGATTCCGACTAGGGGACTCCTCAATGCCTCATTTGAAAGTGACCATAAAACCACCAGCAAAACCTAAAGATATCGGGACGATGATAAAACGATTGGTGAAAGAAACCATGGCTGTTTATACGCTAACTCTGCCGGCACTGGGACAAGAAGCGCAAATAGAATTCTTTAACGAACAGAAGGGGAAGATTATGTTAAAGTGCGAGAGCTGGGAAACAACCTTTGAAAAGCAACAACCACCAGCAGAAGACCCTCTACTTCCCCCTAGAGTAGTGGTCGCCAACCCGTCAATCGCGATCGACTGGTCGATCTTTGAGACTTTCCCAGTAGATCCCGAAAAAAAATTTAAAAAATCAAAATATAAATTAATTAGGATAATGGTAATATAGCAATACTTTCACTGCGGAAAGCTGTTTGTAAAGAGAGATTGTTTCCGGGTTGCGGGGTTTTAGTTCCATTCTTTCTGCCCAGTGCACATGTATGTATAGCTCCCCATCATGCACCAGGGTTTTAGCGTAGCCTGCGCTGCATCAAAGTGACCAATTAGATTAGAGAAGAGCACAGACTGTCGCAAACATCAATATACGGCACTCGCTGGTGATATCCTGCAAGGTAGCTAGCTAGCATGGCGGAAGCTCCACAAAAGAAGGCAAAAACATACAAATTCAATCCAGAATGGGAAGAGGAATTTCTGTTTACCTTGGTGAAAGACAAGTGTGTATGTATGTTGTGCCACCAAACACTGACTAAAAGAGGGAATCTGGAGCAGCACCACAACACCAACCACCAGAAATTTAAAGACACTTACCCCCCCAAAGAGCGCAATCCGTGCCAGGAAGGTTGAGGAGCTGAAATCGGGGTTGAAGGCCCAGCAATCATTTTTCACAAAACATGCTGCTCAAAATAAGGCTGCTATTGAAGCATCATTTCATGTAAGTTACCTTTTGGCTAAACACAAGAAGCCTTTTACAGATGGCGATTTATTCAAGGAAGCAATGGGCATTACCGCAGAGACTGTCTTTAATGACTTTAAAAACAAAGACAACATCAAAACCGCAATACGTAATATACCGCTTGGCCTTGCAACAGTGACAAGGAGGGTGGAGTCACTGTCAGAGAACGTGGATCGACAAGTGTTAAAGGACTTGTCAATCTGTGAATATTTTTCACTACAGTTCAGTGAATCTCTGGATGTAATGCAAACAGCTCAGCTTGTTGTATTTGTCAGAACAGCTTTCCAGGATTTTACAACAAAGGAGGGCTTCCTCACTCTTTGCACTTGAAGGAGAGAACGAGAGGTGAGGATATTTATAATGAGTTTAAAAAAATGTCCGTGAAGATGACATCCCCATTCATAAACTGGTGGCAATTACTAGTGATGGGGCCCCAGCAATGCACGATGTGGGTGTTGGTTTTATAGCACTGTGACATAATGACCCTGATTTTCCCAACTTCCTGGATTATCACTCTGTGATTCATCAGCGGGCCTTGGCTGGGAAGGTCGTGGACTTTTCTCATGTAATGACACTGGTGGTCAGACTGATAAACTTGATTCGAGCAAAAGTGCTTCAGCACCGCTTATTCAAGGTGTTATTGGATGAGCTCGATGCCGCTTACGGAGACATAATTCTTCATGCTGATGTTCGGTGGTTGAGTCACGGCAAAGTGCTGCAACGATTTGTTGACTTGCTGCCTGAGATAAAGACTTTTCTGTCGACAAGAAACGAGGAGCACGAGGAACTGTCAGATGATGCGTGGCTACTGGATTTAAGGTTTCTGACAGACCTAACGGCGAAATTAAACGCACTGAACAACGAGCTCATGGGAAAAGACCGACACCTGCCCCACGATCAACGCAGTAAATGCGTTTAAGGCCAAGCTCAGTGTTTGGATTTCAAATTTAAAGAACATTCACACACTTTCCCAACTTGGAAAAATGTTACAGACCATCAAGGAAATGTACTGTGCTTACCTAGACAAACTGGCAATAGAGTTTGATCGGTTTTAGGGAGTTTTAGGGAGTTAAACGTCATGAAAGATATTGCTGCATTTATTTCAAACTCATTTCTGCTGATCGATATAGAACAGATAGCAGCCAAATTCCAGCAAGTATTTGATGTGCCAAGTGATAATGAAATGGAAATAATTGATTTGCAAAATGACATTGAGCTTAAAGCAAGATGAAGGGACGGTGACTTTTGGGGGCTTGTCAGCAGGGAGAAGTTTCCTCATCTCACCATGTGTGCACTAAAAGTCAGTGCCTACTTCGGGTCACCTTATCTGTGTGATATTGCATTTTCACAGATGAAAATTATTAAATCTAAGTACAGGAGATGTCTTACTGACAGACACCTCACAGACTGTCTCAGACTGACTGTCTGTAGTTATGAGCCAAATTTCAGGGAACTAGCAGAAAGTATTCAGCCCCAGTCATCACACTGAGTGCAACAGTCAATTTTTATTCATTTATTTTTCATGTTGAAATAAAATTAAATAATGAAACTTAGAATTAAAGGTGTGAAGTATTGTTATATTCTTAAAGAAAGACAACTATGGCCTATTTGATATGCTAGATACAGTGTTTTCTTGTTTGATTTAATTTGAAAGTTTGACAAAAGTATTTTATGTAATTCAAATACAATTAGCCCAAATAAAGGCCTCAAGTTGGAAGTACAATCTGAGCTGTTGTTTCTCTAAATGATTTAGTAGGTCGATCTTCCCTTTCACTATGGTCAAGGGAGGGGATCTTGGGCTTAAAAAGGTTGGTGACCACTACACTAGAGCCTTAGTGCAGGTACCAGGGAACCTATGGCCCAACATAAAAGTCACATGGGAAACACCCAAACAGCTCCGGAGCATGAAGTTACTCTAGAACAAATGTGCCACTGCCCTGTATTAAACAGAACCAAATACTGTAGCTACTGAAGCCGAGAAAGGCATCACTCCAGTAATGGACTCATTATTGCAGCAAGGGGTGCTGGTGAAGATACAAAGCCCATGTAACACCCCTATATTATTTCTCCCAAAAGCGGGCCGGAGAAAAGAGTGGTGTTTTGTGCAGGACCTAAGAGCCATTACTAAGATAGTAATAAGTAATAAGATTAATAAAATAATCCGGCTCCACTGGTGCCGGACACCAACATTATGCTTACCGGTATTTCTATACCTGCGGGAGCTAGTACCTTTACTGTGGTCGACCCATGCTCAGCAATTTTCTCCATACCTTTGCACGAGGATAGCCAGAATGTATTTGCCTTTACTTATAAGAATGAGCAATATACATGGACATGTCTGCCCCAGGGGTATACCGAAAGCCCCACAGTTTATGCTGCAGCAGTTAAAAATGATTTGGCTGAACGCCAGCTGTCCGAGTATTCCACAGTGATTCAGTATGCAGACAACATCCTGATAGTTCTGCTACAGGGCCACAATGTCTGACAGATTCTTTAACACTCCTTGAACTTTTGGCAAGAAGAGGGCACAGGGTGCCTGTGGAGAAAATGCAGTTTTGCCAAGAGACTGTCCAGTGCCTTGAATTCCAGCACAGTAAAGGTTGGCAAAGTTTGGAAAGGGATCAAATAAAAACAATAAAGCAGGTCCTAGACCCAAAAAAAAAGACTTTCTTTCTTTCCTGGGCATGGTAGGGCACTGTCGACAGTGGATTCCCGAATTGTTCCATTACCATCTGCACAGCAGGATGGGGGTGACCGTGACTCTCTGCTCGCTGTGGTAGCCACTACTCTTCCCTGACCAGATCTGAGAAGCGAACCTATTGATAGCCCTGATTTAATTCTTTTCACAGACAGCTCTTCACACCGCCCGAGAGATGATCTGTTGCTGGCAGGGTGTGCTATAGTAACTCCCCACGAGGTAGTAGAAGCTTATGCTTTGACAATAGGAATATCCGCACAGGTGGCAGAACTCTTTGACGATACCTGTGCTTGCTTGCGTTTTGGCCTAAGGAAAAGCCGCCAATGTTTATACCAACTCACGTTATGTGTTTGGGGTAGCACATGGCTTTGGGCAATTGTGGAAAAATAGATGATTTATCACCTCGTTGGGGAAAGCGATTGAACACACCTCCTTCGTACTGAAGCTTTTCAAAGCTATACAGTTGCCAAAGACTTTAGTAATAATTAAGTGCGAGGCACACACCTCCGCTGAGAACAAGGTCTCCAAGGGAAATAGGTTTGCAGACATGACAGCGAAACAGGTGGCCCTTCAGCGACAAGCTGTGCTGCCGACCCCTCAGGTTGAATCGGGAGGGAAGGAGCTCCCTGTGTGTATTGATGTTCAGCAGCTGCAGAAGCCCAAAATCTTGCCTCACAGCAAGAGAAATGTGCCCGGAGCAAACCTGCATGTCACCAGAATACCGGGCTAAGGCATCACCCGGACGGCCGAGTAGTGTGCTGCATAGTTTATTTTTGCCCCCGGCTCGCCTGGCACATGGCCAGGCTCACATGGGCAAAGGAGGGATGCAGCACGCCATCACTCAACAATAGAACGCCCCAGGGATAACAGTAACTATCGAGAAGATAGCACGAACTTGTTCAGTTCGCCAGCAAAACAGTAAAGACACCCGCTAGATTTGATCACCTGCCCCAACCGGGAATGCCTTTTGAAAACCTACAAATTGACTTTGTACATGTGCCTGTTGAAAGGAGGTTTAAGTATATATTGGTAATAGATATGTTTTCCAGATGGGCAGAGGCCCATCCAACTAGGAGGGATGATGCAAGAACTGTGGTGAACATATTGAAAGAAATTATACCTCGGTTTGGAATTCCCCTAGGGATAAATAGCAACAGAAAAACCCATTTTACAAATAAATCAGTGCAGGGACTGAAGGAAGCCTTGGGGTTCCAGTGGAAAGTGCAAATCCCCTACCAGCCTCAGTCCTCAGGTCTGGTGGAAAGAGAAAAAGGGGAAATAAAAGTGGCTTTGACAAAAGTTTGTCAGCAAAACTGTCTTGGATGGCCAGAGACACTGCCCTTAGTATTGTTCGTTATGCAAAATCAGAAGAATAGAAATACAGTACTTACCCCTCATGAAATTTTGACGGGGCGGCCTATGACAACAGGAACAAAGCCTCCTGTGACCCCAGAAAAGGTAGCGCTAATATGGATTTTTTTTTATTAAACAAAATATACTTCATTCAAAAATAAAATTATGTACAATAAACCATTCAATGACTCTCAATCCTTCACACACGTTTCCACTATGGTCTTTACAATCCCACCCAGGTGGCACTGACGAGAAGACACTGAAATACGCACTGGCATTGTGTCAGGAGGGTGGAGAATTATCTGAGGGGGTCCGGCAAGCCCAGGCACCTTTAACTGAGGGTAACATGCATCCATTCAAGCCGGGAGGTAAAATATATGTGAGATCAATGAATAAAGATTCTTTCTCTCCCAAGTGGAAAGGCCCCTACCTAGTGCTGATGACCATATAGTCGTTAAGGTGAAGGAGAAACCTGATTGGATCAATGCCACCAGGTGCAAGTTGCATCACGACAAGGACAAAATAAAAGCTGAACAAGTGACATCTTCCCCGAGAGAGAGGAAGGGCGCTGAGAACTAAGAAACAAGTGTTATTGAGAGACTGGAAAAGAAATCTATTCTAATCTGCATCTCATGTTATATATCTATTTGTGACTGATTATTAACAAAATATATACTCAATGAAGGAAGTAGTGCTAATAATCATATTGGGGGTGGGATTGATTGATTACCTAACAGTGCCAGAGGGCAAATACAAAGAAATTGGGAAGTGGAGAAGTGGTTTTGAGCATGTGAAGGAAGGACAGGGTCACCCACACTTACACAATACATGGTGGCAGTTTGCTAATTACCTATATGGCCTACCACGCAAATTTAACAAACTTATGTTTGTACGACAGTTTCCCATTTCACACAGAGTCCTGTTGGAAGAGAATCCTCGCTATGTATATTGATAGGATTACAGGCCTGTACTATTTCAGGCAGCGAGTTTGCTCGACTCCGTAAAGTATCTGGTCTATTTGGGGCAGTAACTTTACAACACCGCTCCCCTATTGTCTCCAAGCTTGGGCCTTAGGTAACAGCTGCAACACTACCACTGTGCCAAGAGAGGTCTGTGTAAAAACACACGCAGTCCAAGCTCCGATCTGTTTGTGTTCAGGACCAGGGTCTAAGAACAACCGGTTAGGATTTTCCTTATGTGATACCCCCTTTGCACCCCTAATGCAGTGGCCTGATCAACCCGTCAATGTGACCAGCAGAGAGCTTTAGACAGATAAAAATTGGACCAACCTTATGTTCACTACCTCTAGAGTTTATGGACGGCAAAGGGAATACAGTATATGGAGTGCCCGGGGTGAGCTGGATTTGTGGGTCTAGGGCATATCCATGGCTCCCTAGGCAATGGGCTGGCTGCTGCTACTGGGAAAATTGTCTACCTCTGTTACAACTATAGTCCCGCCACTCAATGTTTCTCACGCGGACCACCTACACTCACGAACTGGACGTGGTCTTCAGATTTCTGCGAAGAATAAGAATTTGGCAGAATTTCTCCCTTGGTAGGGTACAGTAATTAATGCCCATATAATAGACAATATGTTTAGAACTAGAACGTTTGGCCAATGAGAATGAGGGATTTGCCATTTTGAACCAGGGAAATGCAAAATCTTCTACTGGTGACCTTACAGAACAGAATGGCCCAAGACTACATATCAGCCAGTGAAGGAGGGGTCTGTGCTCTAGCAGAGAAAGGATGTTGCACCTACATACCCGATGCTTCAGAAAATATGACCCATGTGCTGGAACATATGACCCAGCTGCGAGATGAAGTACATGGACTGAACTCTCAGCCCCTCCAGAAGGCTGGGATTTCTTTAGGAGGGTTAAATCAGTGTTAGCAGAGGGAATATTTTCCTGGCTACAGCCCCTCTTTTATGGCCTCATTGCCCCGGTCTGCTTAGCGGTGGTAGTTCATTGTGTCATACAACCATGCATTCGCTGGGTCCGCACCCATACGAAGTCGAAGTCAGGGGAGACAGTAGCATTACTCTATGCGTAATCTCACATCACGGGAGACGGGAAAAAAAGAGGACAGATACGATGAAGAGGAATGTTTAAGAATGCGCCCTTATGCAGTGAGTTATGAGCCCGCTTTTCATAAAGAAGGGAATATGGATCTTTAAGCGTTGATCAGAAAGATCAGCAAGGAGGGGTTTGTGGTAGAAATGGTTTAAAACTAGTGTCTGATGGGATACTTGACCATTCTGAAACAGCTGGGCTTAAGACTGCTGATGTGTGTCAAGAATAACCTTGGATGTTAAGCGCAGTACCAGGAACTCCAATTAATAAGATACCAGGCCCCTGGAACCAGGAGGGATGATGCTCTGGGGGTAAACAGTGAATGGCAGTGCTGGCTAGAAGGGCCAAATGGCCTACTCCTGCACCTACTGTCTATTGTCTAAATTATGAGTCCTGATAACAGAGAACAAAGAGGACTGTTAGACTCGTGCTGAGAGAATAATTGACATGTCTTTTAAGCGATTGATATTGTACTGACCATGGGATGCCAAACAAAGTTATGTGAAGTTGTTTGTCTTGCTGGATGAATATAAGTTCTGTATAACCTAGAATTCAGAGTTCTGGTGGCAGTGGAGACTGCTGCAGACTCCCCATGATTTCATGTAAATAAACTCTTAAAGCAAAACTCCAAGTGGCCCTGGCATTCTTAGTTAGTGTTTCCACGATACCAGCCGAAATGAGCATTGCTGATATCATGAAAGGTTAAGTGGGCAATGCCAGTGGTCCCAGTAGCCATGAAGAATGGATCTCTCAATATCAGTGGTGATTTTAAGGTCACCATCAAACCAGCTGTGAAAGTGGGTCAATATCCTCTGCCCAGGATAGAGGATATCTTTACAATACTTTTCTGGACAAAAACGCTTCAACATAGTGGACTTAAAAACATACAGATGGAGATGGAAGAAGAGTCCAAAGTGTTTCTCACCATGAACACTCACAGAGGGCTTTATTGCTTATTTCTGGAGTAGAATCTGCACCTGCACTCTGGCAGAAATCTACAGACCAGGTGCTGCAAGGCTGCCCAGGCTGTCAGTGATTCCTGGACAAAATCATTGTTACCAGTAAGGATGACAAGAAACATCCCCAAAATGTCAAAAAGATTAGAGAATTATGGACTCAGTGCAATGCAACAAGTGTGAATTTTTAAAAACAAGCATCACTTGCTGTGGTCACACCATTGGCACACAAGAATTACAAAACTGTGCTGAGAAAATTTAAGCAGTGGTGAATGCCCCAAAAACAAAAGACTTGTCACAGTTGCAGTCCTTATTAGGATTTGTCGATTACTATAACAGGTTCCTGCCAAACTTGGCTACTGTGCTTCATGCCTGGAACTCATTACTACAGATCAAGGGCAGAGCAGTATGATGTGGCTTTCCGAAAGCTAATAAAAAATAGTGATGTCTGGCACTGTACTCACACACTGGCCAGTGAAGCTTACCTGTGATGCTTCATCTCCTTGTATGGGTCAGTGATGTGACATGTTATGGGTGATGGAAGTGAACACCCTATAACCTTTGCATCACATTCCCTTACCAGTGCAGAGGAAAATTATACACAGATTGACAGAGAGACCTTGAGTATGTTTTGGAGTGTAAAATGTATCAACCAGTACTTCACCCTCATTACTGATTGTCAATCACTGGCGTCCATTTTCAATCCACAGAAGGGTGTTCCACTAATGGCGGCAGCACAGATGCAGAGACGGGCTCTGTTTCTTGGAGGACACGATTACAGGGTTGAATTCAAGAGGACAACTAATCATGGAAATGCAGATGGATTGTTCTGTTTACCCTTGGAAAGGGAGATTCTTGAAAGATTTACAAAAAAGATACTCCTCTTTACACATTCTCCCTAATGCAAACCAAAAGTCTTCCTATTACGGCAGAAGTGACCCAAAGGGGAATCAGAAAAGGCCCCACACTGTCTCAGGTTTACATGGCAACTCAAAATGGCTGGAATGTGCTGCAGAAATTCCAGTTCCCCCATTTTTACCAGCACTGGGATAAACTTGCCCTTGATTAAGGTTGTTTATGTGGGGATTAAGAGTTGCTGCACCATCCAAGCCGAGGGCTAAAGTGATGGAGAAGCTACATGCCAGTTCTCTAAGCATGGTGAAAATGAAAGTATTGGCCCAAAGCTTTGTCTGATGGCCTGGGAGAGATCAGGAGATCAGGAGCTTGGGATCCCAACATGCTCAGAAGAGAGTTGTCCAGAACTGTCAGAACCACGTCCTGCAGTCCCAAAGTCAACTCCTACAACCACCACATCGGAAGCCCCAGAACCCGGGATTGTTTCACAGCCGCAAGTCTCACCTGCCAAGCAGGTGCCTTCCCTTGTCAGGAAAGGCATTGTCCCACAAGAGTACGAAATCCTCCACATTCCATATTGAGTTGGACTTTATAGCTAAATAGGGAGGAGTGTTATGTATTTAACATTTCAGTGATATTTGAGTAATATTGTAAATATATTGTTTGAGCATGCTTTGGTGTTTACATAATGCATTGTGGGCTTTATGCATGAAGGACGTAAGTGGCATACATCATTACGCCACCGTTTCATAAGTGCGCTCATCACTAAGGTAATAACAAATTATACACACATATCCTTGGCTCTGTGTTTCCCTTTCGATTAGTTTTATGTTTCAGAGTTACAAAGCATAACAACAATATACCTTGTTATGGCCATGCACTTTATCATTTACCCACACTGCACCTTTTCCATATCCTTTACACTTTATTCTGCATTGTTATTTTTTACCATATTCTAGCTCCATGCTCTGTGTAATGATTTGATATATATAAACTGTATGCAAGATAAGCTTTTCACTGTATCTGAGTATGTCACAATAATAAAACAGTAAACTAATACCAATACAATTGTGAACCATGATTACTGATTCTAGATTCCTCCACAAGAGAAAATAATCTCTGCACATGACTGACAAAACAGCTCTCCCACTTCATTCAGCAGATGGGTTACAGGAATTACCCGGTCTATAAAATGATGGTGCGGGATTACCTGGTCTGTAAAATGATGGTCTGGGATTACCTGGTCTGTAAAATAACGCTGTGGGATTACCTGGTCTGTAAAATGATGGTCTGGGATTACGTGGTCTGTAAAATAATGCTGTGGGATTACCTGGTCTGTAAAATGATGGTCTGGGATTACCTGGTCTGTAAAATAACGCTGCAGGATTACCTGGTCTTTAAGATGATGGTCTGGGATTACCTGGTCTGTAAGATGATGGTCTGGGATTACCTGGTCTGTAAAGTAACGCTGCAGGATTACCTGGTCTGTAAGATGATGTCGGTGAGGGCTCCACCCTGCAGCAGCTCCATCACAACCCACAGCTGGTCACCCACCAGATGGCTGCTGTACATCTCCACAATGTGCTCGTGCTTGTAGTCTTTCATAATCACCACCTGACAAAGCAAGACACACAGCTGCCTCACTAACAATATCCAGGGAGGATGACTGTACCCTGAAATGACTACTGGTCTTCGAGCACTACACAGAACCCCCGGACACCCAACTCATTGTATGCCAAAATTTACGTACTCCCCTGAAACATATAGATCCTCCCATCCCTGACCCCCGAATCCTATTGATTCACCCGTCATAGATCAACCAACCAACATTCCACTCAATGACCCCTGAACTTGCTTGGCCTATCACTGACCCTTGAACTCTCTGAATCTCCCCTCATGGCCCCTGAATCCATTGACACTATCAACACTGACCGCTGAACCCACTGACCCTCCTTCAGTGACTCCTGAACCAAATGGCCTTCCCTTCGGTGAACCCTGAACCCAGCAACTGCTGAACTCATTGAATTTTACCTCAGTGACCCCTGAACCAACCAAACCTCTCCTCAGTGAACCCCGAACCCACTGACCATCCCTCAGTGACCTGTGAATCCGCCATCCCTTTGTGCATTCCACCATTCCATCCTGTGATTAGCTTATTCCCTTGCTGCCACAGCTCGAGGAAGCAGTCCCGTCCTCACCTCATTGAACAGGAGTTCCCGTCGCTGCTGCATCCGCAGGTCCATCATCTTCACCGCCACTCTGCGGCCCGTTTGCTTCTCTACGGCTGCACACACAATGCACGTGGACCCTTCCCCAATTTTACTGAAGGACTCCAGGTGCTTCCTGGGATCAGTCTGGTCAACCACAGTTGCTATGGCAGCCTTGAACTGCTCGTGGGTAACTCTGCCGGCTCCCGTGACTGGACGATGTTCTCGGAGAGTGGGGCTGTTCTGAGGTGAACAGTGTGTGTGTGAGCCACTCCCCCGTAGGCTCACCTGCCCCTGAGATACGCTCCCCCTCATCTGGTGAGAGTCTTGACTTGGCGCTGAAACATTTCCAGGACTCTGCATTTTGCTCCCCCTCCTCACGGATTCCCCCGGACTTCCAACACTGGTCTGGACTATTCCTCCGTTGCTCCTGGGCTGGTTGCTTGCCTTTTACAGGAGAGACAATATCAGGGCACTCAGCTCCACTCCAAAGGCAAATAACACCCGCCAGATGACCTAGACAAAGCCTCCAACCCGATCACTCCATTCCTTAGCAGGGACCACACTGCTAAACGTGAGTGTCAGTTAACCATCCACCAATACCACGCCATCAATTAACCCCAAACCATCCACCAGTACCACGCCATCAATTAACCCCAAACCAACCACCAGTACCACGCCATCAATTAACCCCAAACCATCCACCAATACCACACCATCAATTAACCCCAAACCATCCACCAATACCACGCCATCAATTAACCCCAAACCATCCACCGGTACCACGCCATCAATTAACCCCAAACCATCCACCGGTACCACACCATAAATTAACCCCAAACCATCCACCGGTACCACGCCATCAATTAACCCCAAACCAACCACAGCAGTGCTACACCTTCACAACCTCACCTTCACACATAGTGTGAAGGAGTGGAGATTTGAGGCTTTGACTCGAGAGATTCTGGCAGTTTTGGCAGTTGGACTGTGCAATCAAGTCAATCAAGATTTGAATAGCTCAGACTCAGCAGAAAGCAGCTGATTGGGTAGTGAGTGGGTGGGCCAGTGAAGCAGCGATGCTGAGAAAGTCATGAATAGCATGTTTAGTGAGTTGGCCACACCGCAGGTAAAGGCTACACCCCTCTGTCTCTCTGCACTTGTTCCCATCCAAGGCTACACAGGCAGAAAGGGAAGGGATGGCCACTAGACAGCGTAGCAGTAGGCAGGTAGTGAAGGAGTCCCCTGAGGTCATCTCCCTCCAAAACAGATATACTGTTTTGGAAATTGTTGGGGGAGATGTCTCATCAGGGGAAGGCAGCAGCAGCCGAGTTCATTGCACCATGGGTGGCTCTGCGGCACAGGAGGGAAGGAAAAGGAGTGGGAGAGCTATAGTGAAAGGGGATTTGATTGTAAGGGGAATAGATAGGCTTTTCTGCGGCCGCAAACGAGACTCCAGGATGGTATGTTGCCTCCCTGGTGCAAGGGTCAAGGATGTCTCTGAGCGGCTGCAGAACATTCTGGAATGGGAGGGTGAACAGCCAGTAGTCGTGATGCACATAGGTACTAACGATATAGGTAAAAAATGGGATGAGGTCCTACAAGGTGAATTTAGGGAGTTAGGAGATAAACTAAAAAGTAGGACCACAAAGGTAATAATCTCTGGATTACTACCAATGCCACATGCTAGTCAGAGTAGAAATAGGAGGATATTTCAGATGAATACGTGGCTTGAAAAATGGTGCAAGGGGGAGGGATTCAAATTTCTGGGGCATTGGAACCAGTTCTGGGGGAGGTGGGACCGGTATAAACAGGACGGTCTGCACCTGGGCTGGACTGGAACCAATGTCCTAGGGGGAGCATTTGCTACTGCTGTTCAGGAGGCTTTAAACTAATGTGGCAGGGGGATGGGAACAAGTGCAGAGAGACAGAGGGGTGTAAAATGAGGGTAGAAGCAAAAAGTAGTAAGGTGAAAAGTAAAAGTGGCAGGCAGGCAAATCCAGGGCAAAAAGCAAAAAGGGCCACTTCTCAACATAATTGTATAAGGGCTAAGAGTGTTGTAAAAACAAGCCTGAAGGCTTTGTGTGTCAGTGCGAGGAGCATTCGTAACAAGGTGGATGAATTGAATGTGCAGATATTTATTAATGAATATGATATAGTTGGGATCACAGAGACATGGCTCCAGGGTGAACAATGATGGGAGCTCAACATGCAGGGATATTCAATATTCAAGAGGGATAGACAGGAAAGAAAAGGAGGTGGGGTAGCATTGCTGGTTAGAGAGGAGATTAACGCAATAGAAAGGAAGGACATTAGCCTGGAGGATGTGAATTGATATGGGTAGAGCTGCATAACACTAAGGGGCAGAAAACGCTGGTGGGAGTTGTGTACAGGCCACCTAACAGTAGTAATGAGGTTGAGGATGGCATTAAACAGGAAATTAGAAATGCATGCAATAAAGGAACAGTAGTTATAATGGGTGACTTCAATCTACATATAGATTGGGTGAACCAAATTGGTAAGGGTGCTGAGGAAGAGGATTTCTTGGAATGTATGCGGGATGGTTTTCTGAACCAACTAGAGAGCAGGCCATTCTAGATTGGGTATTGAGCAATGAGGAAAGGTTAGTTAGCAATCTTGTCGTGCAAGGCCCCTTGGGTAAGAGTGACCATAATATGGTGGAATTCTTCATTAAGATGGAGAGTGACATATTTAATTCAGAAACAAAGGTTCTGAACTTAAAGAAGGGTAACTTTGAAGGTATGAGATGTGAATTAGCTAAGATAGACTGGCAAATGATACTTAAAGGGTTGACGGTGGATATGCAATGGCAAGCTTTTAAAGATCGCATGGATGAACTACAACAATTGTTCATCCCAGTTTGGCAAAAGAATAAACCAAGGAAGGTAGTGCACCCGTGGCTGACAAGGGAAATTAGGGATAGTATCAGGTCCAAAGAAGAAACATATAAATTAGCCAGAAAAAGGGGCATACCTGAGGACTGGGAGAAATTCAGAGACCAGTTGAGGAGGACAAAGGCTTAATTAGGAAAGGGAAAAAAGATTATGAGATAAAGCTGGCAGGGAACATAAAAACTGACTGTAAAAGCTTTTATAGATACATGAAAAGAAAAAGATTGGTCAAGACAAATGTAGGTCCTTTACAGTCAGAAACAGGTGAATTGATCATAGGGAACAAAGACATGGCAGACCAATTGAATAACTACTTTGGTTCTGTCTTCACTAAGGAGGACATAAATAATCTTCCGGAAATAGTAAGGGACCGAGGGTCTAGTGAGATGGAGGAACTGAGGGAAATACATGTTAGTAGGGAAGTGGTGTTAGGTAAATTGAAGGGATTAAAGGCAGATAAATCCCCAGGGCCAGATGGTCTGCATCCCAGAGTGCTTAAGGAAGTAGCCCAAGAAATAGTGGATGCACTAGTGATAATTTTTCAAAACTCCTTAGATTCTGGATTAGTTCCTGAGGATTGGAGGGTGGCTAATGTAACCCCACTTTTTAAAAAAGGAGGGAGAGAGAAACCAGGGAATTATAGACTGGTTAGTCTGACATCGGTGGTGGGGAAAATGCTGGAGTCGGTTATCAAAGATGTGATAACAGCACATTTGGAAAGAGGTGAAATCATCGGACAAAGTCAGCATGGATTTGTGAAAGGAAAATCATGTCTGACGAATCTTATAGAATTTTTTGAAGATGTAACTAGTAGAATGGATAGGGGAGAGCCAGTGGATGTGGTATATTTAGATTTTCAAAAGGCTTTTGACAAGGTCCCACACAGGAGATTAGTGTGCAAACTTAAAGCACATGGTTTTGGGGGTATGGTATTGATGTGGATAGAGAATTGGTTGGCAGACAGGAAGCAAAGAGTGGGAGTAAACGTGACCTTTTCAGAATGGCAGGCAGTGACTAGTGGGGTACCGCAAGGCTCAGTGCTGGGACCCCAGTTGTTTACAATATATATTAATGATTTAGACAAGGGAATTAAATGCAGCATCTCCAAATTTGCGGATGACATGAAGCTGGGCAGCGGTGTTAGCTGTGAGGAGGATGCAGGGTGACTTGGATAGGTTAGGTGAGTGGGCAAATTCATGGCAGATGCAATTTAATGTGGATAAATGTGAGGTTATCCACTTTGGTTGCAAGAACAGGAAAACAGATTATTATCTGAACGGTGGCCGATTAGGAAAAGGGGAGGTGCAATGAGACCAGGGTGTCATTGTACACCAGTCATTGAAGGTGGGCATGCAGGTACAGCAGGCGGTGAAAAAGGCAAATGGTATGTTGGCATTCATAGCAAAAGGATTTGAGTACAGGAGCAGGGAGGTTCTACTGCAGTTGTACAAGGCCTTGGTGAGACCGCACCTAGAGTATTGTGTGCAGTTTTGGTCCCCTAATCTGAGGAAAGACATTCTTGCCATAGAAGGAGTACAGAGAAGGTTCACCAGATTGATTCCTGGGATGGCAGGACTTTCATATGAAGAAAGACTGGATCTACTAGGCTTATACTCACTGGAATTTTGAAGATTGAGGGGGGATCTTATTGAAACGTATAAAATTCTAAAGGGATTGGACAGGCTAGATGCAGGAAGATTGTTTCCAATGTTGGGGAAGTCCAGAACAAATGGTCACAGTTTAAGGATAAAGGGGAAGCCTTTTAGGACAGAGATGAGGAAAAACTTCTTCACACAGACAGTGGTGAATCTGTGGAATACTCTGCCACGGGAAACAGTTGAGGCCGGTTCATTGGCTATATTTAAGAGGGAGTTAGATATGGCCCTTGTGGCTAAATGAATCAGGGGGTTTGGAGAGAAAGCAGGTACAGGGTTCTGAGTTGGATGATCAGCCATGATCATACTGAATGGCGGTGCAGGCTCGAAGGGCCGAATGGCCTACTCCTGCACCTATTTGCTATGTTTCTATGTATTCACAACTACAGCTTCACAACCACTCCTTCACAACTACAACTTCACAACCTCACCTTTGCAGCTCAACCTTCACAAATGCACTTTCACAAACACACCTTCACAACTGCAGCTTCACAGCCACACCTTCACAGCTACACCTTCACAAACACACCTTCACAACTGCAGCTTCACAGCCACACCTTCACAGCTACACCTTCACAAACACACCTTCACAACCGCAGCTTCACAAACACACCTTCACAACCGCAGCTTCACAAACACACCTTCACAACTGCAGCTTCACAGCCACACCTTCACAGCTACACCTTCACAAACACACCTTCACAACTGCAGCTTCACAGCCACACCTTCACAGCTACACCTTCACAAACACACCTTCACAACCGCAGCTTCACAAACACACCTTCACAACTGCAGCTTCACAGCCACACCTTCACAGCTACACCTTCACAAACACACCTTCACAACCGCAGCTTCACAAACACACCTTCACAACTGCAGCTTCACAGCCACACCTTCACAGCTACACCTTCACAAACACACCTTCACAACCGCAGCTTCACAAACACACCTTCACAACCGCAGCTTCACAAACACACCTTCACAGCTACACCTTCACAAACACACCTTCACAACCGCAGCTTCACAAACACACCTTCACAACTGCAGCTTCACAAACACACCTTCACAACCGCAGCTTCACAGCCACACCTTCACAGCTACACCTTCACAAACACACCTTCACAGCTACACCTTCACAAACACACCTTCACAACTGCAGCTTCACAAACACACCTTCACAACTGCAGCTTCACAGCCACACCTTCACAGCTACACCTTCACAAACACACCTTCACAACCGCAGCTTCACAAACACACCTTCACAGCTACACCTTCACAAACACACCTTCACAACCGCAGCTTCACAAACACACCTTCACAACCGCAGCTTCACAAACACACCTTCACAGCTACACCTTCACAAACACACCTTCACAACCGCAGCTTCACAAACACACCTTCACAGCTACACCTTCACAAACACACCTTCACAACCGCAGCTTCACAAACACACCTTCACAACCGCATCTTCACAGGTACACCTTCACAACTGCAGCTTCACAGCCACACCTTCACAACCGCAGCTTCACAGCCACACCTTCACAGCTACACCTTCACAACCGCAGCTTCACAGCCACACCTTCACAACTGCAGCTTCACAGCCACACCTTCACAACTGCAGCTTCACAGCCACACCTTCACAGCCACACCTTCACAACTGCAGCTTCACAGCCACACCTTCACAACCGCAGCTTCACAGCCACACCTTCACAACTGCAGCTTCACAGCCACACCTTCACAGCCACACCTTCACAACTGCAGCTTCACAGCCACACCTTCACAGCCACACCTTCACAACTGCAGCTTCACAAACACACCTTCACAACCGCAGCTTCACAGCCACACCTTCACAACCGCAGCTTCACAAACACACCTTCACAACCGCAGCTTCACAGCCACACCTTCACAACCGCAGCTTCACAGCCACACCTTCACAACCGCAGCTTCACAGCCACACCTTCACAACCGCAGCTTCACAAACACACCTTCACAACCGCAGCTTCACAGCCACACCTTCACAACCGCAGCTTCACAGCCACACCTTCACAACCGCAGCTTCACAAACACACCTTCACAACCGCAGCTTCACAGCCACACCTTCACAACCGCAGCTTCACAGCCACACCTTCACAACCGCAGCTTCACAGCCACACCTTCACAGCCACACCTTCACAACTGCAGCTTCACAGCCACACCTTCACAACCGCAGCTTCACAGCCACACCTTCACAACCGCAGCTTCACAGCCACACCTTCACAACCGCAGCTTCACAAACACACCTTCACAACCGCAGCTTCACAGCCACACCTTCACAACCGCAGCTTCACAGCCACACCTTCACAACTGCAGCTTCACAGCCACACCTTCACAGCCACACCTTCACAACTGCAGCTTCACAAACACACCTTCACAACCGCAGCTTCACAGCCACACCTTCACAACCGCAGCTTCACAAACACACCTTCACAACCGCAGCTTCACAGCCACACCTTCACAACCGCAGCTTCACAGCCACACCTTCACAACCGCAGCTTCACAGCCACACCTTCACAACCGCAGCTTCACAAACACACCTTCACAACCGCAGCTTCACAGCCACACCTTCACAACTGCAGCTTCACAGCCACACCTTCACAACCGCAGCTTCACAGCCACACCTTCACAACTGCAGCTTCACAGCCACACCTTCACAACCGCAGCTTCACAGCCACACCTTCACAACTGCAGCTTCACAGCCACACCTTCACAACCGCAGCTTCACAGCCACACCTTCACAACCGCAGCTTCACAGCCACACCTTCACAACCGCAGCTTCACAAACACACCTTCACAACCGCAGCTTCACAGCCACACCTTCACAACCGCAGCTTCACAGCCACACCTTCACAACTGCAGCTTCACAAACACACCTTCACAACTGCAGCTTCACAGCCACACCTTCACAGCTACACCTTCACAACCGCAGCTTCATAGCTACACCTTCACAGCCACACCTTCACAGCTACAGCTTCACAAACACACCTTCACAGCCACACCTTCACAACTGCAGCTTCACAGCCACACCTTCACAGCTACACCTTCACAACCGCAGCTTCATAGCTACACCTTCACAGCCACACCTTCACAGCTACACCTTCACAACCACACCTTCACAACCGCAGCTTCACAAACACACCTTCACAACTGCAGCTTCACAAACACACCTTCACAACTGCAGCTTCACAGCTACACCTTCACAACCGCAGCTTCACAGCTACACCTTCACAGCTACACCTTCACAACCGCAGCTTCACAAACACACCTTCACAGCTACACCTTCACAGCTACACCTTCACAACCGCAGCTTCACAGCTACACCTTCACAACCGCAGCTTCACAAATATGCCTGCACAACTATGGCTTCAGCCTCGTCCTTTGCCTTATTTTCAGGTTTGCTCCATTGGTTTCTGGGGGCCCTGCCCTCTTCACTGCTTCTGACTGCAGCTATTGTCCTTGCACTGATCCTCCTTCTCAGCTCACGTCAGACTCTGCATGAGCTCGCTTGGGATGCTAGCCTTGCTACAGTAATCTTGTGTACTCGGTGCATCATTATCTGCCGGTATATCTGATCTGCCTAGGATAAGGGATCCATCATTGAATCTGCTACAGCCTTCAAATTCATTCCACAAAAGAACCTGTGACAACTTCAACTTCCCTCACTAGCTTTGGTCTGTAGCCAGAGCATAGTTTGCTAACCTGTGTAACTAAAGTGGATTTTTATTACTGTGTTTGATTCAAGCCCACTATACTTCCCCTTAATGCATTTCCGTTCTCTTGGATACACCCCTCCTTCTTGCCTTTATCGTGCTTCTTCTCATTTCTCTCCTGGATACCTAGGCTCTGTTAACCATTCTCCAGCCTACAGTGCTCCTTGACCCCAGCATTCTGGCTGAAGTCCTAGGCTCATCTCCCTCTTAGATGAGCTAACTGCTTCATCATTCTCAAGATCCCATTCAACATCTGTAGCTGTTGCTTCAAAGCTAGCATCCCTAACTGTCTTGTCCTCCTCTTAGGTCAATCTTCCCAGCCAGTGCTGCCCCCATGTTAATCGTTCCAACCACTTTCCAATCACACACACTCTGGCAACATACACCATTGAACATCTCCTTCCATCTCTCCATTATGAATGAAGTTCTTTACAATCCCAACTTGCTTGAGTTATAGCATCAATATTGTGGCAAATTGGGTGATGGGGTGAAGATTTGTCTCTACCAAAGGAAATGTAAGGTGCTCCTTCCTTCCACCAGCCTGCTGGCCACCCTTGGGCAAGGTGTAGCACCTGTTCAGCCTCCACCGATCAGAGTCACATGAAGCCATGGGAAATGGTTCATGGTGGATGGTCGTATGAGCTGCAGGTGCATATCACAAGTCCTAGTTACGCGATCACTGATGACAGGCAGAGAGTATTAATAATGGCGGGGACACCCGTCTTGTAAAGACACTGACCAGAAGAAGGCAATAGCAAACCACTTCTGTAGAAACTTTTGCCAAGAACAACCATGGTCTTGGAAAGACCATGATCACCCATGTCATACAACACAGTACATAATGAATGTACAAACTGTGGCTAAAGGGTGTAGTGATGTCACCTACCCTTTTATAGAATGTCTCCTCTTTTGCCTCTACCTTCCTCCATAGGTCTCACCCAAAATCTGGATTAATAGCAGCCGCTGACATCTTGGTTTTGATACATGACTCTCTAGTAGACTATCTCACTTCTTCTGTCCCTCACCTGATGCTACTGGCCAATTAATCCATCCATTCTCACTTGAGTCCATGTATCAATTGCCAGAGTCTGCCTCACACCTCTTCACAGTCTCAGTCAGGGTTACCGGCAGAAGGCAGGGGGTTTAAAAATAAATGCAGCCATGACTGAATGGCAGAGCCAACTTAATGGGCAAAATTACCTAATTCTGCTCCTATATCTTATGGATCTTTTGCTCTTTCCTTCTAGACCCTAAAGCTAGTTATGATCCTCGATTTCCTCACTTGCAGACCCCAATCAGTTTGGATTAGCAACAAAATCTCCTCAACCATCTCTATCAGCTCAAGTGCATCACATGGCTGTGTGCCTAGCCCCCTGCTCTACTCACTTCATACTAGGGACTGTGAGGCTAACCATAGCTGCAATGCTATATTTACGTTTGCTGATGACACCACTGCTGTAGGCCGAATCAAAGGAAAGCAGCATCCATTAGCAGGGAATCCCACCACCCAGGTCATGCTCTTTTCTCACTGCTGCATTTAGGAAGAAGGTACAGGAGCCTCAGGACTCACACCACCAGGTTTAGCAATAGTATTATTCCTCAATCAGCAGGCTATCAAAGGGGATAGCTTTACTCAACTTCACTTGCCCCGTCACTGAAATGTCCCCACAGCCTATGGACTCACTTTCAAAGACTTCATCTCATGTTCTCAATATTTATTGCTTATTTATTTATTATTATTATTATTTCTTTCTTTTTGTATTTGCACAGTTTGTTGTCTTTTGCACACTGGTTGAACACACAAGTTGGCACAGTCTTTCATTCTCTTATGGTTACCTGTATTATTCTATTAGAACCATAGAACATTACAGCACAGAAACAGGCCTTTTGGCCCTTCTTGGCTGTACAGAACCATTTTTCCGCCTAGTCCCACTGACCTGCACCTGGCCCATATCCCTCCATACCCCTCTCATCCATATTCCTGTCCAAGTTTTTCTTAAATGTTAAAAGTGAGCCCGCATTTACCACTTCATCTGGCAACTCATTCCACACTCCCACCACTCTCTGTGTGAAGAAGCCCCCCCAATGTTCCCTTTAAACTTTTTCCCCTTCACCCTTAACCCATGTCCTCTGGTTTTTTTCTCCCCTAGCCTCAGTGGAAAAAGCCTGCTTGCATTCACTTTATCTATTCCCATCATAATTTTATACACCTCTATCAAATCACCCCTCATTCTCCTACACTCCAGGGAATAAAGTCCTAACCTATTCAACCTTTCTCTGAAACTAAGTTTCTCAAGTCCCAGCAACATCCTTGTAAATCTTCTCTGCACTCTTTCAACCTTATTAATATCCTTCCTATAATTCGGTGACCAAAACTGCACACAATACTCCAAATTCGGCCTCACCAATGCCTTATACAACCTCACCATAACATTCCAACTCTTATACTCAATACTTTGATTTATAAAGGCCAATGTACCAAAAGCTCTTTTTACTACCCTATCTACCTGTGACGCCACTTTTAGGGAATTTTGTATCTGTATTCCCAGATCCCTCTGCTCGACTGCACTCTTCAGTGCCCTACCATTTACCTTGTATGTTCTACCTTGGTTTGTCCTTCCAAAGTGCAATACCTCACACTTGTCTGTATTAAACTCCATCTGCCATTTTTCAGCCCATTTTTCCAGCTGGTCCAGATCCCTCTGCAAGCTTTTAAAACCTTCCTCACTGTCGATTACACCTCCAATCTTTGTATCATCAGCAAATTTTGCTGATCCAATTTGCCACATTGATATAGATGACAAATAACAATGGACCCAGCACTGATCCCTGTGACACACCACTAGTCACAGGCCTCCACTCAGAGAAGCAATCCTCCACTACCACTCTCTGACTTCTCCCATTGAGTCAATGTCTAATCCGATTTACTACCTCTCCATGTATACTTAGCGACTGAATCTTCCTAACTAACCTCCCATGCGGGACCTTGTCAAAGGCCTTACTGATTTATTGAGTGTGCCTAGAAGAAAATGAATCTCAGGGTTGTATATAGTGATATATATGTACATTGATAATAAAATTATATTGAACTTTTGAAATGGTTTCCCATTCCAAGCACCATCCTTTCCCTTTAAATCTGCTGAGGTCTATCAGCATTTTGTCTGCCTGATTTCCATGGGGAAGAACTCCAAGCACTAAAACCATTGTTTTGGCACATTCAAACCTCACACTGCTCAGAGATTTCCCCATCCCATCTACATTCCCTTCCACAAAGATGCTGTTGCCTCCCATATCTGTGCCTACCCTTTTTGTATCTAAGATCCATCCAATCAGATTTTTGTCTCTGGAACACCACTGAAGTTGTCTTGAATCCTTTGTACCTGCAACTGCATAAATCTAACTGTCCTTATCCTTTGAATGCTGATGATACCATCCTCCTGCAACACTCCTCCATCACCCAGCTGGTGAACGCATTATGTAGAATAGCAACATCTGAAAAGACATCCAGGTCAAACTCCCTGGCAATTCCCCCAAACACTCAGTCATATCCGCTCTGGAACAAAGTTTTGGATGAACAACAACTTGTTCCCTTGCTGTCAATTCTGTGCCCAACCCTGACCATGACTTCAGTGTGCTAAAACTAAATTCCCAGCCTAAGTATTCCACTCAATATGTGGTTGTATATGTTTGAACATCCAATCCCATTTCTAGTCCAGCCCCATCTTCTACCACCTCTACAACCTTTCTTCCCTCTCCAGTCCACTCTCACTTTTCTCCTGCACTGGCTTCCCTCCACTGTCCACTCTCACTTTTCTCCTGCACTGGCTTCCCTCTCCAGTCCACTCTCACTTTTCTCCTGCACTGGCTTCCCTCTCCAGTCCACTCTCACTTTTCTCCTGCACTGGCTTCCAATCAGCTGGCGCTTTAAGTTTAACATGCTTGCCACCATGCTCACCAGCTTTGCTCCGCCCTATCTCTGCAGCCTCCTCCAACCCTCTGACATTCCTTTGCATTGCTTTAATTCCCATCTCTTGTGCAACTTTTATTCCCCACCCCAATAACAAAAATGACAGCAAACCTTAGAACTTCCTTCCTAAACCTTAACTTGTGCCTCTCTCCTCTTTTTGTTCATTTCATAAAGTTCATCACTTTATTTAAAGTTTGTCAGAATCTGTTTTGATATCACTGGTATATAGAAAGCCAGGAAATTTGTTGTTTTGCAGCAGCATATTGTAGTACATAATAATAGCAACTATAAATTAGAATAAGTATATATTTAAAAATGTTAATTAAATACTGTAAGTAACCATCATTTGTATAAGGAGGATAAGGAGGTGACCTTATAAAGCTTTACAAAATCATGAGGGGTAGTCAAGGTGAACGGTCACTGACTTTTTCCCAGGATAGAGGAGTCTAAATCTAGGATGCACAAGTGTAAGGTACGTTTGAAAGGGGGCCTGAGAGGCAAGTTTTTCCACACAGATGGCGATGGGTATGTGGGTTAAGAAGCCAGCGGACTCAGGTACAATTACAACATCTAATTGGACAGGTGCATAATTTGGGGGATATAGGTCAAAGACACGCACGTGGGATCAGCTCAGATAGACAACTCAGTCAGCATGGATAAGTCGCTCTGGAGGATCTGCTTCAGGGTTGTATGACTTCATAATCTACAATACTGTGCAAAAGTCCTAGGCAAACGTATGTACTGTGCCTCAGGCTACATCCACACTAGACCGGATAATTTTGAGAATGCCAGTTTCGCGTAAAAACAATAGGCATCCACACTAAGCGTTTTTGAAAACATCTCTATCCACACTGAAACGGTGAATCTCCTCCTACTGCACATGCACAGGACACATCTACCGATAACAAGCCACACGTTTGGTGTGGAATCTCGCCGTGAAAGTGCGCGTTTGTGCAGTTACAGACCAGAAAAACTTAAACAACGGGCAACTGTTGGCTCCCGCGCAGGAGAACTTAAAAAGTAAAAAAAACCGGGGGGGGGGGGGACGCTGGGAATCCAGCTCCCTCGTAAAAAGTAATGAAATAGTGTTTAAATGAAGAAGAGTTAACAAATACCTACTAGAAACTATTTATAAGCAACTCAGGATTATCTTTAGATATGGCTCCTAAACTGAAACAGAAGGAAGCTACTACTTCGAAGACTGCGCAAATCGGCGGGGAAGAGTATTAATTGGGAGTAGAGACATTAATTTTTTTTTTCTCCATTAATATATTTTCTTTTTTTTGCGGGGGAGCTGGAGGAGCTCCTGATCGATGGCTGCGGTTTTCACGTGTACAATCATGGCGATTGCCATGACCCATAAAATGGGGGGGGGGGAATGTTGTGTTCTTTTTACTCACAACATTAGTGGGGGGGGTATTTTGTTTTTTTTATATATTAGCTATCTTTCTTCTATTTTTCTTCTTTTTTGCCTGGAGATGGTTGGGGAGAGACTCATAGCAACATGGAGAATTTGATGTTCCCAAGGTATGAATGATTAATTTACTTAATTTTTAAAGTTTTAATGTTAATGGAATTAATGGACCTGTGAAAAGAAAAAGAGTTTTAACATATATTAAGAAAATGAAAGGAGATATAGCTTTTTTACAAGAAACACATTTAACAGAAACAGAACATAAATTAAAGAGAGATTGGGTTGGAAATATAATTGCAGCTTCATTTAATTCAAAATCGAGAGGAGTTGCAATTTTGGTTAATAAATCTTTACCAATTAAAATACAAAATGTAATAATTGATTCTGTGGGGAGATATGTGATTATACATTGTCAAATATTTTCAGAATTATGGACTTTTATGAACATTTATGCACCAAATGAAAATGATGCAAAATTCATACAAGAAGTTTTTTTGAACTTGGCTGATGCACATGATAAAATATTAATAGGTGGCGATTTAAATTTTTGTTTAGATCCAGTTTTGGATAGGTCAACTAAAGTTGTTACAAAATCAAAAGTAACAAAACTAACTTTATCATTAATGAAAGATTTAACCTGATTGATATATGGAGAAAAATTAATCCAAGAGAAAGAGATTATTCATTTTATTCAAATAGACATAAAACTTACTCAAGGATTGATTTTTTTATTATCAAAAAATATTCAAGATAGAGTGAAAAGTGTGGAATATAAAGCAAGAATACTGTCAGATCATTCCCCTTTGATAATGACAATGATAATGATGGATAAGGAGTAATCGATCTATAGATGGAGATTTAATTCAATTTTATTAAAACATCAAGATTTTTGTGATTTTATGAAAAAACAAATTCAATTTTTTTGGATACAAATCTACATTCAGTTGAGGATAAAATTGTATTATGGGAAGCAATGAAAGCATATTTAAGGGGTCAGATTATAAATTATACATCTAAAATTAAGAAGGAATATGCAGCAGAAATAGATCAATTGGAAAAAGATATCATAAAGTTAGAAAAAGAATCTCAAAGATATATGACAGAAGAAAAACGAAGACAACTTGTTATTAAAAAAACTACAATATAATACACTCCAGACATATCATACAGAAAAAGTAATTATGAGAACTAAACAGAAATATTACGAATTAGGTGAAAGATCACATAAAATTTTTGCTTGGCAGTTGAAAACAGAACAGGCTTCTAAAACAATAAATGCAATTAGAACAAGTGTAAATAAGGTTACTTATAAGCCTTTAGAAATTAATGAAACTTTTAAAAAATTTTATACTGAACTATATCAATCAGAATCACAAAATAAGATTGCTGAGATAGATAAATTTTTATCACAAATAACCCTTCCAAAATTAAATTTGGAAGAACAGAAAGGATTAGATATGCCCTTTACATTAAAAGAGGTTGAAGAAGCTTTAGGATCACTTCAGAGTAATAAATCCCCAGGAGAAGATGGTTTTCCTCCTGAATTTTATAAAAAAAAATTAAAGATTTATTAATTCCTCCTTTTATGGAATTAATATACCAAGTGGAAAGAATGCATAAACTCCCACAATCTTTTTTAACAGCGATCATAACTGTATTGCCAAAAAAAGATAGAGATCCTTTAAAACCAACATCATATAGGCCTATTTCTTTGTTGAATACAGATTATAAAATACTAGCAAAAATTTTATCTAATAGAATATCTAAATATTTACCAAAATTAATACATATGGACCAAACAGGTTTTATTAAAAACAGACAATCAATGGATAATATAACCCGGTTACTTAGTATAATTCATTTGGCACAAAAAAGAGAGGAAATGAGTGTGGCAGTTGCTTTAGATGCAGAAAAAGCATTTGATAGATTGGAATGGGATTTTTTATTTAAGGTATTGGAAAAATATGAGTTAGGAAAATCTCTTATACAATAGATTAAAACTTTAAATACTAATCCTCAAGCTAAAGTAGTTACAAATGGTCAGATTTCAACACCATTTTGCTTAACGAGGTCAACTAGACAAGGCTGCCCATTATCACCTGCTTTATTTGTATTGGCAATAGAACCATTAGCTGAATTAATTAGAACAGATTCAGACATTGGGGGTTTTAGAGTTAATCAAGAAGAATATAAGATTAATTTATTTGCTGATGATGTTTTGATTTATTTAACAAACCCATTGCAATCTTTTCAAAGATTATCTTTTAGATTGGAAGAATATGGGAAAGTATCAGGGTATAAAGTAAATTGGGATAAAAGTGAAATTTTACCCCTTACCAAAGGAAATTATAATCAATGTCAATTAGTAACTCAATTTTGATGGTCAATAAATGGGATAAAATATTTAGCTATTAGAGTTGATAATGATGTAAAAAATTTATATAAACAAAATTATTTGCCATTATTAAAAAAAATAAAAAAGGATCTTGATAAATGGATGATGTTACCAATAGCATTAATAGGTAGAGTTAATGCTGTAAAAATGAATATATTTCCTAGATTGCAATATTTGTTTCAAACTCTACCAATACAATTACCTCAGAAGTTTTTTCAAGAACTGAATAAATATGTAAGGAAATTTCTTTGGAAAGGAAAGATGTCAAGAATATCATTGGAAAAATTGACATGTAAATTTGATTTAGGAGGGTTACAACTTCCAAATTTTAAGAATTATTATAAAGCAAATCAACTTAGATTTATTGCGTCTTTTTTTGATGAAGAGAAACCGGCATGGATTAGAATAGAATTAGATAAGATAGGAGAAAACATACCAGAAGATTTTATATATAAATGGGAATCCAAATGGATACGGGAAAAAATAGAATCTCCTATATTAAGACACTTGATTGATTTATGGAATAAGGTAAATATGGATGATGAGATAAAGAAATCTTTATTAGCAAAAAGAACTTTAATTCAAAATAGGCTTATTCCTTTTACAATGGATAATAAACTTTTACATAATTGGTTCCAAAAGGGGATTAAATATATAGGTGATTGTTTTGAAGGAGGTATATTGATGTTGTTTGATCAATTAAAAAATAAATATAAAATATCAAATAACACTCTTTTCTGTTATTTTCAATTAAAAGCTTATTTACGAGAAAAGCTGGGTCAAACAATGTTGATACCAAAACCTAGTGAAATAGAAATATTAATTCAAAATGGAAAAATTAAAAAATTTACATCTTGTATGTATAATTTGATTCAAAAACAGACAATTAAATCAGGAATTCATAAATCAAGACAAAAATGGGAATCTGATTTGAATGTTAAAATTGATGGAAAAAACTGGTCAAGATTATGTTCTGATAGTATGAGAAATACAATAAATGTTTGACTTAGATTAATACAATATTTTTTACATCAATTATATATAACACCACAGAAAATAAATAGATTAAATTCAAATATGTCTGACCAATGTTTTCGATGTTATCAAGAAATTGGTACTTTTTTACATTCTACTTGGTCTTGTTTTAAAATTCAACCATTTTGGATAAATTTAAGACTTTTATTGGAATAGATTACTGGAGTACAACTCCCACATAGTCCACTATTATTTTTATTAGGAGACATTGAAGGGACAGTACCGAAACTTAAATTGAATAAGTATCAGAAAAAAATTATAAAAATTGCACTGGCATTAGCTAAAAAAGTTATCGCAGTTACTTGGAAATCTGATTTATATTTAACTCTGGATCGTTGGAATAATGAAATACATAGTTGTATTCCACTTGAAAAAATTACATACAATCTAAGAAATGAATATGATATATTTTTGAAAATTTGGTTCCCATACTTACAAAAGATAGGATTAAATACATAGGTCCTTTGAAGATAAAATTATAAAGTAATGGGGGAAAGTAAAAATAAATATTAAAATTATTTTGAACTCTATGGAGCATGTGGGGATCCTCCGATATCCAGGCAATCTTTCTCTTCTTTCCTTTTTTTTTCTTTCTTTAGATAAGGGTTAAGGGGAGGGAGGGTTAAGGGGAGGGGGAGGGTTAATATTATTTTTCTTACTATTTTATATCACATTTATTCTTTGTAATTTCTAAAATTTAATAAATAAATAAATAAATTTTAAAAGTTTAAAAAAAACAAATACTGGAGCGTACGGCGGCAGCCGACAGGGAGTTCATGGACAGATTGACCCGGCTGATGACGTACATTGAAAAACTGACTAACACTGTTGCATTAATAAAGCACCTTGTTAAATGTATAAAACATGTCTGCATCAGTGTTATCTTGTATTTCCATACAATGTTACATTAGGCTGTTACACATCTATTGTCAGAGAAGTACTTGCATAAATAGGTAAACCACCTTCATACGAGCAAGGACAGAAAACAGGGCAAAGTGAGTATACTTATTTATTCAGTAAGTTATGGGTCAAAGTATTTGGTGAGTACATTTCTAACTCTTCTGGCTTCAGTCTCGTTGCCATCTGTTCTGAAATTGTTAGGTTGCGTTCAGGAAAACAATGAAATAGCGTGCTGCTGTCTGACAGCGTTTTCAAAAGTCTCTGGTTACTCCATCCACACTGATCTGGCATTTTCAAAAATACACACTTTGGAGAGCGTTTCTGAAAAGCTCCAGTTTCGGGGAATGAAAACACCGTTTTAGTGTGGACGGAGGGTAAAAACGAAGAGAAAAAGCTTCAGTTACAGATTTATCCGGTGTAGTGTGGACGTAACCTAAGACTTTGAATAATACTGTACTTGTCAATGTAGAGCAAAGCACAAAGTTCACTGCAGATGCTGTGGTCAAATCAAGACATACAAACAAGCTGGATGAACTCAGCAGGTCGGGCAGCATCCGTTGAAAGGAGCAGTCAACGTTTCGGGCCGAGACCCTTCATCAGGACTAAAGAAGGAGGGGGCAGGGGCCCTATAAAGAAGGTGGGGGAGGGTGGAAAACCAATCAGGAAAGATCAAGGGGTGGGGGAGGGGAAGCAGGAATCTAAGGGGAAAGCACTATGGATAGTAGAAGAAGGCAGAGTCATGAGAGGTGATAGGCAGCTAGAAGAGGAGACAGAGTGAAGGTGGGATGGGGGAAGGGAGAGGGAGGGAATTACCGGAAGTTGGAGCATTTGATGTTCATACCAAGGGGCTGGAGACTACCCAGACAGTATATGAGATGTTCCTCCAACCGAAGTTTGGCCTCATCATGGCAGTAGAGGAGGCCACGTATGGACATAGCCCTCCCCCACCCCTTGATCTTTCCTCTGATTGGTTTTCCACCCTCTCCCCACCTTCTTTATAGGGCCCCTGCCCCCTCCTTCAGTCCTGACAAAGGGTCTCGACCCGAAACGTTGACTGCTTCTTTCAACAGATGCTGCCTGACCTGCTGAGTTCATCCAGCTTTTTTGTACGTCTAGAGCAGAGCACGTTTGTAAATCTGGCAGGAGCAAAGAATGTTGGAATTGGTGAGGGTGGAGTGCCATGGGAGGGTGTGGGACAGGTGGCAGAGAAGGAGTGCCAGAGGCAGGGGTGGTGTGGGTGCAGGTACACCCAGTCCTGAGACACCAGGCAAAGTCATATGATTCCAAACAATTGGTGTATTAATCATTACAGAATGTCCCTCTGGTGCTTCCCATTCCATCCCCTCTCCTTTCCCCATTTCCCAACCATGATCCCCCTCTCCCTGTCCCCTTCCCACTCACAGTGCACAATAGAGACTTTTGCGCAGTACTGTACCAAATTAAATTCTTTTGCTTAGTAGTAACATCCTTCTGACTACATTGTCGAGAAATGCCTTGACGTATTTCCTGCATTAGGTGTCCTGTTGCCAACATGAATGTCACTTCCTGCAGCAATGTGTCCCTCCTTTGCCCTGATCATTTCCTGTTTCCACATTTCAGCTTCAAACATCATCTACTTGCCTACATTCTCTTCAGTTTTTCTGGGCTAGGTTATTTCCCTACTTATCTCAGAGAAATGTAACAAATACATAAAAATGGGCAAAGATGGATCGAGCAAACAGCGACTTGAAGTATATCTCTCTGAGATATATTTTTCTAGTTGCTGCTTCCTATATACATGTTTAGCCATTTTTAATGTATTTGTTACATCTCATGCCACAGAGTATAATTCACTGCATTCAACTTAATCTCTCATTTACCTGCGCACTTGACAAACCTATCCCCTTTGGCAGAATTCTGCAAGTTGCTACACCCTCCTAATTTGGCAAAATTGCAAATGTTCCTGGGAAGTGGCCAACAGCACACTAGCCAGCGTCTCTGAAGGTGAAGGCATTTTGCAGTCTGCAGCAATTGGTTACAGCCGAACAGCCTGTACAAACATCCACCTCCTGCTCCCACGGCTTCACGTGACCCGGTCTGAGGGGCCAAGCAAGTGCTACACCTTGTCCAAGGGTGACCTTGCAAGCTAGCGGAGGGAAGGAATGTCTTACACCTCCTTTGGTAGAGACGTATCTCCACCCTGCCAATTACAATGTTTAAAAGTTGTTTGGAAAGGCATGCGGATAGAAAAGTAGAAGGATACTTGAGCAAATGAAATTGGTTCGCTAGCTATCATGATTAACATGGGCTAAAGAGTCTGCTTTTGTGCTGTACAACGCTACAATGTTCTTCAGCAAACATATTGATAAACCTGCTGGGATTCAAAATAATGCTTCAAATTTATGAAGATTAGCAGATACTTCATATTCAGTTTGCTGTGGAACAGATTAAAACTCCCAGTTACTTAACTACTTATGCAGGGTGCCACACACTAAACTACCACAATCAATTCCTGTGTTAATGGCCAATAAATAGAAAGTAAGAGACTTCAGCTTGTGAATATCTGTGTCTCAAATAGAAGGATTGCCCCCACAGTGCAGATTGCTACACTGAGACTAAAAGTACAAAGTACTAAGGTTCTTGCAGACCCATACCTGATTCTTGCTAGCTGAGGTGACTCTTGCTGAAGTGCCGAGTGAGAGGTCCGCTGATTCGTTTGCCCGAGGGGAAGTGCCCCAGGTGGAAGCCTGATCTCTTGACTGCTTCGGGCTGGACTGAATGAAAAAGCAGCTAATGGGTCTCCAGCCAATACTGTTTCTTCTCCTTGGTTTTGTTCCCTGTGGAGAGTCTGGTCCAAAGGCACTTCTGTCTGGTGGGTTGACAGAGTTCCCTGGTTGAGGTGCAAGACTTTGTACATTATTGAAAGACTCTGTTCTCTGCCGTTCATATTCCAGTGAGGGGATGGTCAGGTTCTGGGTTAATTTGGTCCCGTGAATCCCACCATCATTCTGTTGCAAATGTGAACTCTTTGGCAGATGGAGCCTAGCCGTGAGACTTCCATTCTCCCCTTTACAACATCTTTCCTGATCTCTGGAGAGATTACTGCTCCAACGTCCCGTATAACTTGCATGCTTTAGCAGCATTTCTTGAGTGTCACCTTCCTTGAATCCCCTCAGTGGCCACTCTTTCCTTTGGGAAAAGCAAATGGTATTTCTTCGTAAAGAGTTGGATCCTGTAAACGAGAGCTCCCTCAGATCGGACAGCAGCCCTGTGAGGTAACTATTCATTGCTGGTACACTTCCACGGACGATAGGCTGTGCAATGAAACAGACAATTTAAGTAATACAAAGATAGAAATATACACTGTAAGATCAAAGGGCACGATATAGTTTGTATTTCACACATTTTCTTACATCAGGCGATTTGCTCAAAAACAGCTTACTGCAGAGTCACAACGTTCGCCAGAGATCAGGCTCAAACCTGGATCACTGGAGCTGGAAGGAGGAAGCTCCAATTTACCTGGCAAGTATGACCAACCGGGGTCTGGACAAAACACAAGCACTCCACTTACAGTTAAAGACCATAGCTAATTAGCAAGCAAGAATGAGTAGTACAGCAAAGGAACATGTTATTTCTTGTGCTTTACACTGCTTTGTTTGGATGAATTCAGGTGACTATCAATGAGATTATGCAGCCTATGGAGGAACGCAACATGAATTTCACAATACTAGCAACACATTACACAGACTGTTCATTTAATGGCTACGTTATATTACCCTTTTACAAACATAACCACTGTTTCACTCTTCGCACTCCACTACCAACTAGGCTAACTTGTTTTCTCTCTTTCTCCATTCCAATGTAAGGACTTTAGCCCACAGACCTGCTGAGTTATTCCAACACTTTCTGCTTTTACTTCAGAAGCACACAGGACTTCAGACAAGAATAGATCGGACCTGCACTCCATGCACTGACACTTACCTACACCTTCAAATACCTGATCACCATGCCAACTATATACATTCTTCAAACTTGCACCTATACTCAGAGTCCTGCCGAAGGGTCTCGGCCCAAACTGTCGACTGTTCCATAGATGCTGCCTGGCCTGCTGAGTTCCTCCAGCATTGCTCAGATTTCCAGCATCTGCAGATTCTCTCTTGTCTGTGACCTATTCTTAAACACTGACCGCTCTGCACTCACTCCCCCAGTCACACACTGCCTTCAGAATAAAAGTAAGACATTTACTTCACCAATGCTACTTAATCACAATCTGCCTCCTGGACTACCGAGCTCAGGACACACACTGAGTAATGAGGTGCCAGCACTTCACTATCTCCCCAGTCCTTGCCTAATCTTCACACCACAGGCATGAAACAGGGAAAAGAAACCAAATGAATCACTGCAGACTTTTGGGATGCACCAAATAAGGAAAAAAAGACTTTTCCAAGGAAGAAGAACTCTCATTAACACAATCAACACAAGCAACACACTCAAACACTGAATTTCAGAACAGCAGTGGGGAAACCATCAGCTCATCAACTCATCCAGCATTTACCAGCACTTAGTCCGTAGCTTTCTATGCCTTGAAGATCCAAGTGCTAACCCAGATGTTTCTTAAATGCTGTGAGTTTACCTTCCTTTTCATCATCTTCTTAAGCAGTGTGTTTCAGATTGCAGCCTTACTCTAAATAGGGAAGAAAGTTCTTCCTCAAATCTCCCTCAAACCTGTTACATTTTAAACCTACCCACTGCCCCCCCAACTCTGACATGGAGGAAGGCTTTTTATGACCTACCCTATCCATGCCTCTCATTATTTTTGTACATCCCTATTAGGTCACTACTTTGCTCCACTGAAAACCGACAGCTGAAACACTCCATCCCAGGCAGAATCCTGGAGAACCTCCTCTGTACCTTCACCAGGACGATCAACATCTTTCCTATAGTATTGTAACCACAATATTCTAGCTGCATTCTAAGCAAGGTTTTATAAAGCTGTACCAAGACATTCCTGCTCTGCTGTTCTGTATCCCAGCTAATAAAGGCAAGCATCCCATATGTCTACTTCACCGTCTTGTCCGTGCTACCACCTTCAGGGATCTTTGGAACCTGTACAAAAAACATACATGGGCTGCTGTTGGATGAAGTCGAGGGTGCTCATATCAAAGACAGAGTCTTAGTTGAGGATGTCCATGTTCCTTCTAGCCAATACTCACTGGGCCTCAATCCTGGATGTTCACCTCCATTCTAAGCCGTCAGTTGGGTAGGGCCGTGGATGTTTACAGTGTAGGTGGCTTTGACGATGCACAGCATGTTGTTGAACCTTCTACCCACTGTCCAATGACCACTGGATTGCCAGTGCCTGAGTAGGCTCAGTGTTCAGGTGGCTGTAGAGCTGCTACTGTTCACTGACAGATGGGGAAGTTCTAGTCCAGAGATGTTGTATGTTTGCAGTAAACTAGCTCTTGGATTTCCTGGTCAGATGGCAATGAGGAGGCATATAGGAGACAGACAGATCAGCTGGCTGAGTGGCTTCACAATAACAACCTCACACTCAATGTCAGCAAGACCAAGGAATTAATTATGGACTTCAGAAAAGGGAAATGCGGAGAATACACACCAGTCCTCATTGAGGGGCCAGCGGTAGAAAGGGTGAGCAGCTTCAGGTTCCCGGGCACCAACATCTCAGATTCTATTCTGTACATTGATACATGGAGGAGGCATGCCAGGAGCTTGATTGTGTTTTCCATTAGCAGCTTGAGGAGATTTGATACATCCCACAGACTCATGCAAACTACACCAGATGTACAATGGAGAGCATTCTGACTGGTCCTGGAGACTCCACCGCACAGGGTCACAAGAGGCTGCAGAGCATTTTCCAGACTCAGCCAGCTCCATCACTGACACAACCCTCCCACCATCGAGGACATTTTCTCGAGGCAGTACCTCAGGAAAGTGGCATCCATCATTAAGGACCCTCACCATCTGGAACATGTTCTCTTCTCATTACTACCATCAGAGAGGAGGTAAAGGAGCTGAAGAGTATCACTCATGACTTAGGAACACGTTCTTCCCCTCCACCGTCAGATGTCTGAATGGTCCATGAACGATCCTCATTATCCCTCTTGAGCACTGTTTACTTGCTTGTAACCTATCGTAATTTTTATGATTTGCACTGCATTGCAGTTGATAAGTAACAAATCTCATGTGTGGCTTTGGATTTCCAGCATCTGCAGAATTTCTCGTGTTTATGAATAACGAGCAAGTGTTGATGTACTATTCATAAATCTAAAGGTGAAAGAGAAGAAGGTGTTCTTGAGTCATTGAGTGGCTGTTTTTAGGTTGCTGTAGTTCATTCGTGATGGTAGTAGTGAGAACGGGGCATGTCCCGGCTGGAGATGGACGGCCACCCACCTGAGGCAGCACTTTTTGAAGATGTCCTTGATGGTGGGAGGGTTGTGCCCATGATGGAGGTGGCTGAGTCTACAGCCCTCCGCAGTCTCTTGCAATCCTACACATTGGAGCCTCCAGACCAGGTTGAGATGCATCCACTCAAAATACACCCCACTGTATATCTGCATATGTAAGAGTGACATACCAAATCTCCTCAAACTTCTGATGGAGCTGCTGGTGTGCCTTCTCCATGACGGCATCAACGTGCTGGGGGCCCAGGAGAGATTCTCGAAGATGTTGACCCCAGGAACCTGAAGCTGCTCACCCTTTCCTCTGTTGACCCCTCAATGTGGATCAGTGTTAGTTCTCCTGACTTCTCCTTCCTGAAGTCCACAATCAATTCCCTGCTCTTGCTATCACTGAATGCAAGGATGTTGTTGAAATACCACTCAACCAGACAATGCTCCATCCACATCCACAGAATCTCAGCCCTTCAACGTGGGCTGCTCTCACCCTCAGTATCTATAGACATCGGCCTCAATACCCTTCGCCCACAGTCCCAGAGACCAATTACCCCCCACACACAGTAAGCATAAATTACCTTTAATGGTGCCACATCCTCAGACATAACTATGGAGTGATCTTCCAGAGGTTTTGGCTGCTTTACATCATCCGCCAGCAGCCCCTGCCACTGCTTGGGAAGCCCAATAAATTTCTGGCATTGTGGGTCAAAGGAGGTGTGGACCCTGTGCTGGAAGTTGACGGGAGCTGAAATTTCCAGTTGACGGGCTTTCCGTTTCTTCCACATTTCGAGCTGATGAAGCAGAGCTTCGGGAAACAAACCTGCCGCAAGAGAGAGAGAGAAAGCAAAGAAAACCACGTGTCTGGAGGCAGGGACAAGCTGGGGCTGGGACAGAAAACTCAGGTGATCACATTCCTCACATCTGACTGCAGCCAATGGGAAACACAAGCACAGAGTAAGATCTTGTAGGGACCTGTAACAAACGGTGGATGTCAGCGCACAAATAATCAGACAAGCAGCTTTCAGGCTCCGAACTGAAGGAACTGCAAAGCTGCAAATGGACTAGACCAAAGAGGTGACACACTACAAGGGACCTCCCGAATCTGCTGGTAAACTCTCAGGGAAACCCCATAAGTACGGACACCATCCTGGAAATATGGACACGTTAGCGGCATAGACAGATATAATTATTCAGTTACACAGCGTGGAAAACAAACCCTCTGGCTCGACTCATCCATGTTGGCTAAGTTGCCTACCTGAGCGAGTCCACTCCCTCAAAACCTTTCCAACGAAGTCTCCTATCCAAATGTCTTTTAAGTATTATAACCGTACCCTCCTCTAACCACTTCCTCTGGCAACTCGCTCCATATATCCACCACTCACTGTCTGAAAAAGTTTTCCCTCAAGTCCCTTTTAAATCTTTCCCCTCTCATTTTTAAGCTACGCCTTCCAGTCCTGGACTCCACTACCCTCGGAGAAAAGACTGTGGCCAATTCACCTTATCTACGCCCCCAAATGTTTTTATAAATCTCCATGAGGTTGCACTTCAGTCTCCAATACTCCAGAGGAGAAGAAGTCCCAACTCATTCAGCCTCTTCCCATAAATTGAACCCTCCAGTGTCAGTAACATCTTCATCAATCACTTCTGCATCCTTTCCAGTTTAATTACATCTTCCTGAAGCAGGGTGACCAGAACACAATAGCTCAAATGTGGCTACAAGGTTTGTGTGATTGTAACGTGACATCCCAACTCCTGTTCTCAGTGACAGACTGACGAAGGCCAGCATGCCAAATGCCTTCTTCACCATCCTGTCTACCTGGATTGCCACTTTCAAGGTACTATGCACCTGCACCCTCTATGATTTGCTGTGTAAGTCCTACCCTGCTTTTCCTTACCAAAATGCAGCTCCTGGTATTTATCTGAATTAAACTCCATCTGTCGTTTCTTGGCCCATTTTCCCAGCTGATCCAGATCCCATTGTAATCTAATTCACTGTCCACTATATCACAAATTTTAATGCCATGCGCAAAATTACTAACTATGCATCCCACATTCTCATCCGAATCATTACTATAGATGACAATTATTAGGCAGAAGGGTTTAGTTTATTTGGCCATTTGATTACGAACTGGATCAGCACAACATCTTGGATATCATGTTTCAATGTATAGTTTTGGTCACCCTGTTATGGGAAAGATGTGGTTAAACTGGAAAGAATGCAGTGAAGATTTATGAGGACGTTGCCGGGACTAACAGGCAGAGTACCTAGGGTAGAGAAGTCCAAAAGAGGGGAGTATAGATTTAAAAGGGACCTGAGGACAATTTTTTCATGCAGTGTGTGATGAATGAGCTGCCAGAGGAAGTGTCTGAGGCGGGTACAGTAGTAGGCTTTAAGGAGGTTTGGTGCATTGAGGGGTGGAGCTTGGAAGCAAATGGGACAAAAGCAGGAAACTTGGACTAGCTGGGTTTGCATGGGCTGATTGAGCCAAAGAACCTGCATTCATGCTGTACTGGTCTATGACTATATAAAATCAGCCAGTCTCAAATATTCTCTTGGGAAGCCCTCCACCCCTTTAACACAGACACACTCCCAGGAACCCCTCCTAGACACTGACACAATCCAAGGGACCCCCGGTACAAACAGACACCATCCCACTATAGGAATGGTTAACTGGTCGCCCCTTTATAGGAGGATGTTGAGGCTTTGGAGAGGGTGCAGAAGAGATTTACCAAGACGCTGCCTGGTCTAGAGGGCATGTGCTATAAGGAGATGCTGGACAAACTTGGGCTGTTTTCTTCGAAGTGGTGGAGGCTGAGGGAACACGAAGGAAGTACATAAAATTACAAGAGGCATAGACAGACATCTTTTACCCAAGATTGAAATGTCTAATACTAGAGGACATACATTTAAGATGAGGTGGGACAAGTTCAAAGGAGACGTGCAAAAACGTTTTTTTTTTTACAGAGAGATTGGTGGGTGCCTGGAATACACCTCCTGGGGTGGTTGGGGGGTAAGTATGACAGAGGCATTCAAAAGGCTCTTAGATAGCACGTGGATGTGCAGAGAATGGAGGGATATGGACATTGCACAGGCAGAATGGGTTCATTTAGTTACGTATTTAATTACTAGTTTAACTAGTCTGGAACAGCATCCTGGGCCAAAGGGCCTGTGAATGTGCTGTATGTACTATGCCAGAAAGCGATGTGCTGATAGCTGAGTTCAGAACACAATTGATGGACGACTAGAGTTGCAGTATTACCGGCCCCTGCCAACCGGCCCCTGCCAACCGGCCCCTCATTACTCCTGCCCCACAACCCTTGCCTCATCCTCACCGCTGACCTTCCCCACAGCTACGTTCTAACCCTGCAGCCTCTCATGAAACAACTACAGAGGTTTCCCTTTGTCTACATTGTCTTACCCTTGGCAAACAAGGCAAGCAGAGTTTTGCAAAACTCCTGCAGACTGCAGCACAGGTATTTAGTTTGGCCGGAACTTAAAGCCCAGCCTCCCACAACCCCAAACTGCACTCACATCACTTCGGAATCAAGCACTAAAATTTTTCTCTCATTTGCAACGGAATTCAGAGCAAAGAGAAAGTTTACTTACCACCTAACAGTAGGTTATAAGAGTGTGCTCTGGGTGTGTGTGGAAGGCCCACTTTGCTGGCTTGCAGCATGTCTCTGCTTGTTCAAACACTCAGGCAGTGGAGCTTACACTCAGGTGCGATGGCTTGGCAACGGATTCGCCCATGAGTAGTTTCTTTGCAAGCTGTATTTGCCTTTTCTTCAACCGTGCAGAGTCAACTGGAGTTGTTGCAGTTGTGAATGGGTTGGTCAGAATCTCTCCCGTCAGATCTCCTCACTCTTCAGCACACCAGGGCCCACTCCCCCAAGGCCATTTGGAATTTGTAAGGGTATACAGTCAGGATATTCAACAACAAGGGGTGCCACACCTGAACTGAAACCCTCTTAAATTAACGCCTGCATGCTTCAGCATTCCAGTGGATGATGTTGCAACCTTAGACAAAGAGGTACTGGGCCCAACACAGTGTTCCAAGAAATGAAACTCCAGTCACTTCATGGCTTCAAGCCACTACAGGGTAGGTATATTGTAAAGCTGATTCGCAAGGGTTTAATTTTAAAGATTTGTAGTAGGACGTTCCCAGGCATTGTTTCAAGGGCTGCTCACTGCCGTGTAACTCTGGAAACAGGGCAACGTGCAGTAATAGAGGAGAGCACTATACCAAAAATAAAATGCAGGAAGGAAAGCAGAAAATTATAAACATTTCCTGCATTCAGACAATAATTTGATTCTAATTCTTCTCATTGTTTGTCGACCGCTAATGTCAAGCTGACTTCATAAATGTTTTCAAGGCATGTTAAAAAGTATCAGTATCTGTTTCAGTAGTAGTTCAGCTACAAAGCCCACTGCTCCTGATTTGTAAACAAGAACCAGTAACTCCCATGGTCAGTCTGGGAAAGGGAGAAGGCTGGGCCTGTTTTCGGTCACCATACAATCTCTACCAAAATCAGCCTTGGCTTAACCCCGGTAATGTCACACTGACCCACAGACAGCTTATTCTCAGTTCCTAGTCACCCCACAATAACCTTGGTCAACTCACACTGAACCCCACAGTGACATTGGTCACCTTACAGAGACTGTGGCCACTTCACATTGACCCTCCACAGTCACCTTGGTCAACTCACACTGACCATGAATATGCCACAGTCATCCTCTGGGGGAGCCTCAACATAAAGGGGTGTCCTTCTAGAACAGAGATGAAGAGGAATTTCTTTAGCCAGAGAGTGGTGAATCTGTGGAATTCTTTGCCACAGGCAGCAGTAGAGGCCAAGTCTTTATGTATATTTAAGACAGAGGTTGATAGACTCTTGATTAATCAGGGCATGAAGGGATATGTGGGTGGGGGGGCGGGGGAGGCAGGAGTTTTGGGGCTGAGAGGAAAAATGGATCAGCCATGATTGAATGGTGGAGCAGACTCAATGGGCCAAATTGCTTAATTCTGCTCCTTTATCTTGTGATCTTATGGTCTTATCACCAACTTCATGTGTGCATGAGCGTGTACCCACAAAAACATTCTGAACCTTGCAGAAACCCTGATGAAAGGCCACTGCAAGAGCAAAGAGGTAACTCTGGACTAAAGTTGGAATCACAGATGGTCAGCTGTGGCAAGTCTCGCACAATATGACTTCCTCCAGGCTTGATCGGTCAGCGTAACTCGCAACGACCCCTCCCTCCCAGATGAGCTCGGTGTCTTTAAAGCAAGCTTTGATAGGGAGAACAGCCACACAAGCTCCTGCTTTTCCAGGTGAGCCAGTAATGGTTTCCCAGTACAATGAGATGGACCCTTGACCTCACAATCCATCTCGTTATGGCCTTGCACTTTCCTGTGCACCTGCTTTGCATTTACTCTGCAGCTATTACACTTTATTGTGAATACTGTTATTACTTTACCTTGCACCACCTCAATGCACTGTGATCAAAACAAGCTCAGTACATACAACAATAATAAACCAATTCCAATAACTTCGGTCCCTGAGGATGACATCCAAGCAACCTTCAAGAGAATGAATCCACAAAAGACATTTGGTCCAGATGGTATACATGGTTGAGTACTAAAGGTCAGTGTGGACCTATAGACAAACTTCAGCAGACGTGTGGTGGAGAGTTCATTGGCTGGCTGCATTACAGCCTGATATAGAAACACCAATATGCTTGAATGGAACTCTTACAAAAATTAGTGGATGTGGCCGAGTCCACCACAGGTAAAGCCCTTGCTGCCGTTGAGTACATTTACATCGAGCAGTATCATATGAAAGCAGCAAATACCATCAGGAACACCCACCACCCAGGACATGCTCTCCTCTCACTGCTGCCATCAGGAAGAAAGTACAGGAGCCTCAGGACTCAAACCACCAGCTTCAGGAACAGTAATAACCCATCAACCATCAGAGGGGATAACAGCCCCATCACAGAACTGTCCCTACAACCTATGAGCTCACTTTCAAGGCCTTTTCATCTCATGTTCTCAATATTTATTGCTAATTTATTTATTATTTTTTCTTCTTCTTTTGTTTTTGCACATTGGTTGTCTGCCCTATTGGGTGCATTGATTCTAAAGTTCAAAGTTCAAAATAAATTTCATTATCAAAATACATATATGTCACCATGTACAACTCTGAGATTCATTTTCTTGTGGGCATGCTCAATGAATCTATAGAATAATAACCATGGTCAGGGCATCAAAGGACATAGCAAAAAGGCAGATGTTTGAAGTTGAATAGGATCAGCCATGATGGAAAGGCGGAACAGACTCAATGGGCTGAATGGACTAATTCTGTTCCTATGACTTATTGCCTTATAACAGAATCAATGAAAGTCTGGCCATCCAGAGTGTAGAAGACAAGGAAACTACGCAAATACAAGTAGAAATAAATAGCAATAAATAATGAGAATGTGAGATGAGGAGAATCCTTGAAAGTGAGTCCATAGGTTGTGGGAACATTTCAACGATGGGGTAGGTGAAGTTGAGTGAAGTTATCCCCTTTGCTCAGCAACCCAATAGTTCAGGGGTAGTAACTCTTCTTGAACCTGGTGGTACGAATCCTGAGGCTCCTGTACCTTCTTCCTTATGGCAGCAGTGAGAAGACCTGGGTGGTGGGGAATGGCTGCTGTTCTCTTACCACATTTGATATAGATGAATTTGAATTGACTTTATTACTTACATCCTTCATATACATGAGGAGAAAAACCTTTACCTTACATGTCCATCTAAATGTGCAATGTGCAATTTATAGTAATTTATAATAAATAGTATATACGACAGGATAGTCAATATACATACATATATATGTGTGTATATGTGTATGTGTATATATCTGTGTGTGTGTTATACAGTAATATATATTACTGTATAACATAGAAATACAGTTGAGTCAGCATGAGTTAATCAGTCTGATGGCCTGGTGGAAGAAGCTGTCCCAGAGCCTGTTGGCCCTGGCTTTTATGCTGCGGTACCGTCTCCTGGATGGTAGCAGCTGGAACAGTTTGTGGTTGGGGTGACTTGGGTCCTTCAGACCCTTTTTACACACCTGTCCTTGTAAATGTCCTGAATAGATGGAAGTTTACATCTACGGATGCGCTGGGCTGTCCGCACCACTCTCTGCAGAGTCCTGTGATTGAGGCAAGTACAGTTCCCATACCAGGCAGTGATGCAGCCAGTATGGATGCTCTCAATTGTGCCCCTATAGACAGTTCTTAGGATTTGGGGACTCACACCAAACTTCTTCAACCGTTTGAGGTGAAAGAGGTGCTGTTGTGCCTTTTTCACCACACAGCCGGTATGTGCAGACCATGTGAGATCCTCAGTGATGTTTATGCCAAAGAACTTAAAGCTGTTCACCCTCTCAACCCCAGATCCATTAATGTCAATAGGGACTAGCCTGTCTCCATTCCTCCTGTAGTCCACAACCAGCTCCTTTGTTTTTGCGACATTGAGGGAGAGGTTGTTTTCTTGACACTGCTATGTCAGGGTGATGACTTCTCTGTAGGCTGCCTCATTATTATTTGAGATTAGGCCAATCAGTGTACTGTTGTCAGCAAAGTTAATTAGCAGATTGGAGCTGTGGGTGATGACACAGTCATGGGGGTACAGGGAGTAAAGGAGGAAAATGGTTGGAAAAACTTTACATGTGATAGTCTGGGCTGAATCCACTACTTTTGTAGGATTTTACGTTCAAGGACATTGGTGTTTCCATACCAGATTTTGATCCAGCCAGTCAATATACTCACCACCACAAATCTATAGAAGTTTGCAACAGTTTTAGATGTAACGCTGAATCTCCGCCAACTCATAAGGAGGTAGAGGCACTGCAATGCTTTCTTCATAATTGCACTTACGTGCTGGACCCAGAGCAGATACTCCAAAATAATAACACCTAGGAATTTAAAGTTGCTGACCCTCTCCACCTCTGATGAGGACTGGGTCATGGACCTCTAGTTTCCCTTCCTCAACTCTATAATCAGCTCCTTGGTCTTGCCAACATTGAGTAAAAGGTTGTTGTTATGGCACCACTCGGCCAGATTTAAATTCTCCCTCCTAAATGCTGATTCATCACCATCTTTGGTTTGGCGTGCAACAAACTTGGAACTGTGCTTAGCCACACAGTCATAAGTGTAAAGCAAGGGGCTAAGCACACAACTTTGTGGTGACCCTGTGCTGATGGAGATTGTGGAGGAGATGTTGTTGCCAATCTGAACTGACTGGGTCTACAAGTGAGAAAATCTAGGATCCAATTGACAATGAGATATTGAGGCCAAGGTCTTGGAGCTTATAGATTAGTTTTGAGGGGTTAATGGTATTGAATGCTGAGGTGTAATCGATAAAGATATTTGCACCTTTGCTGTCCAGATGTTCCAAGGTTTTGTGAAGAGCCAATGAGATAGCACCTGCTTTGGACCTGCCTGTTGCTCCGATATGCAAACTGGAGCAAATCCAAGTTGTCTCTCAAACAGGAGCCAATGTGCTTCAACACCAAAACACTTAATCACTGTAGGTGTAAATGCAGCTGGGCAATAGTCAATATGGTCATTAGATTTACTGAGAATGCCGTAAGAAAGCAAATCTCAGGAGTGTTTATAGTGACATATAAATACTTTGATAATAAATTTACTTTCAATTTTGAACACGACCAAATACTGAAGATCTATGTGGACTATCTAGCTGGAGTATCTGTGGTCAAATTCAGTCTGTCTCACTTCTGTGGTATGAGGTTCTCACATGTTTCACAAAGGTGTCTAGTACACCATTGCCCTAGGCGAGTGAGATCACCTGCCTCCATGACTACTGTGCTGTAATTTACATCAACCTCAGTGAAGGGTTGGTTATAGTACGAATCAACCCCTGCCGGAGAGACAGCCTGGATCTGTTCCAGTTTGCCTACCACTACAACAGGTTAACAAAAAATCTCTCTCTTCACTGAGCTCCGGGCCTTCTGGGCAACAAGAACTCATTCATCTGTTTGCTGTTCATCAAATGCAGCTTGGCATTCAACACAAATATCCCACCTACACACAATATCAAACTTCAAAATGTGGGCCGTTGTACCTCCCTCTGCAACAAAACTCAGCAGTGAGGATTGGTAACAACATCTCCTCCTCAGCGATCACTAACACAGGTCTACCTCAAGACTATGTGCTCAGTTCCCCACTCTACGTCTTAAACGCACGTGTTGGCGTGGCTACACACAGAGAATGCCACCTTCAAATACACCAATGACACTAGGGTTGTGGGATGAATCACAGGGCTGATGACTCAGACAGATCACCTGGTTGGGTGGCGCCACAGAAGCAATCTCTTGCTCGGCATCAGAGAAACCAAAGAGCTGATAGTTGTCGTTGGGAAAGGGAAGAACGGCAAATATGTGCTTGCCTGCATTGGGGAGTCAGCACCTTTAAATCCATTGTCCTGGACCCAGCATATAAATGCCAACACAAGTAACATATGCTGGCATCCTCACTCTCTCAGGAGTTCCGACGTGGAACACCCTAATGAACCTCTACAGACACACCATTGAAAGAATCCTGGCTGGCTGCATAGCAGTTAAATGTGCAGGAACATCAGGAGCTGCAGAGAAGAGTGGACCCTGCCCATACACCACAGGTACACCCCCCCTCTCCACTGACAGAATCCACAGGTAAACCCCCCACTGACAGAATCCACAGGTACACCCCCCACTGACAGAATCCACAGGTAAACCCCCCACTGACAGAATCCACAGGTACACCCCCCACTGACAGAATCCACAGGTAAACCCCCCACTGACAGAATCCACAGGTACACCCCCCACTGACAGAATCCACAGGTACACCCCCCACTGATAGAATCCACAGGTACACCCCCCTCTATTGATAGTATTCACAGGTACACCCCCCATTGATAGTATTCACAGGTACACCCCCCTCCATTGATAGTATTCACAGGTACACCCTCCATTGATAGAATCCACAGGTACACCCCCCATTGATAGTATTCACAGGTACACCCCCCCTCCATTGATAGTATCCACAGGTACACCCCCCCTCCATTGATTGTATTCACAGGTACACCCCCCCATTGATAGTATTCACAGGTACACCCTCCATTGATAGAATCCACAGGTACACCCCCCATTGATAGTATTCACAGGTACACCCCCCCTCCATTGATAGTATTCACAGGTACACCCTCCATTGATAGAATCCACAGGTACACCCCCCATTGATAGTATTCACAGGTACACCCCCCCCTCCATTGATAGTATCCACAGGTACACCCCCCCTCCATTGATTGTATTCACAGGTACACCCCCCCTCCATTGATAGTATCCACAGGTACACCCCCCCTCCATTGATTGTATTCACAGGTACACCCCCCCTCCATTGATTGTATTCACAGGTACACCCTCCTCCACTGATTCAATCCACCAGTACGCCCACCCTCCATTGATAGTATTCACAGGTACACCCCCCCCATTAATAGTATCAACAGGTACACCCCCATTGATTGTATTCACAGGTACACCCCCCCACCGTTGATAGAATCCACAGAAAGGCCCCCCATTGATATAATCCACATGCCCCCATTGATAGAATCCAGAGATACCCCCCCATTGATAGTGTCCACAGGTAAACCCCCCCCCACCATTGATAGAATCCACAAGTATACCCCCCATTGATAGTATTCACAGGTTCTCCCCCCCCTCCATTGATAGTATTCACAGGTTCTCCCCCCCTCCATTGATAGAATCCACAGGTACACCCCCCATTGATAGTATTCACAGGTACACCCCCCCCTCCATTGATAGTATTCACAGGTACACCCCCCTCCATTGATAGTATTCACAGGTACACCCCCCATTGATAGTATTCACAGGTACACCCCCCCCCTCCATTGATAGTATTCACAGGTACACCCCCCCTCCACTGATAGAATCCACAGGTACACCCCCCCATCCATTGATAGTATTCACAGGTACACCCCCCCTCCACTGATAGAATCCACAGGTACACCCCCCTCCATTGATAGAATCCACAGGTACACCCCCCCTTCCATTGATAGTATTCACAGGTACACCCCCCATTGATAGTATTCACAGGTACACCCCCCCTCCATTGATAGAATCCACAGGTACACCCCCCCTCCATTGATAGAATCCACAGGTACACCCCCCATTGATAGTATTCACAGGTACACCCCCCCCCTCCATTGATAGTATTCACAGGTACACCCCCCCCCTCCATTGATAGTATTCACAGGTACACCCCCCTTCATTGATAGTATTCACAGGTACACCCCCCTCCACTGATAGAATCCACAGGTACACCCCCCCTCCATTGATTGTATTCACAGGTACACCCCCCTCCATTGATTGTATTCACAGGTACACCCCCCCCTCCACTGATAGAATCCACAGGTACACCCCCCATTGATAGTATTCACAGGTACACCCCCCTCCACTGATAGTATTCACAGGTACACCCCCCCTCCACTGATAGAATCCACAGGAACACCCCCCATTGATAGTATTCACAGGTACACACCCCTCCACTGATAGAATCCACAGGTACACCCCCCATTGATAGTATTCACAGGTACACCCCCCTCCATTGATAGAATCCACAGGTACAACCCCCCTCTATTGATAGTATTCACAGGTACACCGCCCCTCCATTGATAGTATCAACAGGTACACCCCCATTGATAGTATTCACAGCTTCTCCCCCCATTGATAGTATTCACAGGTACACACCCCCTCCATTTATAGTATTCACAGCTTCTCCCCCCATTGATAGTATTCACAGGTACACACCCCCTCCATTAATAGTATCAACAGGTACACCCCCCATTGATAGTATTCACAGGTACATCCCCCATTGATAGTATTCACAGGTTCACCCCCCCTCCATTGATAGTATTCACAGGTACACCCCCCCCCATTAATAGTATCAACAGGTAC